>NW_010358777.1:828336-867279 GCF_000414095.1 Morus notabilis | reverse complement strand
ATATATATATATATTTCGTCGACAACGATATTTGAGATTTTTATCTCTACTGCCAGAAGTGATAATGCTTGTTACGCCCCTCGTAATAGGAATGGTGTAGCCCACATCTCTTTAGTTTGATTATTTACCAAAGAGATGGTTTGATTATTTACCTTATCAATTATGTTTGGTTTTATTTGGTTTGATTATTTACCAAAGTTTATTGGCACCTTTTTAAAAGCAAATATCGGTAGCTAGTACTTGAGTGAAATTTCATGTTGCCTTTAATATATATAAGGTATGTTCTAGAAGCTAGAATTTGACTCTAAGAATAACTGTGAAGAGAAAGGTAATGGTGGCGCACGACATGGAAAAACGACAATAACATGAAAAATAAAAAAAAGAAGATATATAGCTCGTTATTTTTGCAAGTTCAAGTTGAGAACTTGAGTTTAACAGTTAATTTGCATGAGAACAAACACTATAACAAAAAAAAATTAAATTTAAATTTTTATTAAAAAAGATATTGTAGCAAAATGTTTAAATTGTGACTCGAATTATAAGGCCATAAAATTGACAATCGAAGCAAGACGGCAGCAGAACCTAATGAACGACATCACGTAAAAGAGACTAGAATTTGACTCTAAGAATAACTGTGAAGAGAAAGGTAATGGCGGCGCACGACATGGAAAAACGACAATAACATGAAAAATAAAAAAAGAAGAAGATATATAGCTCGTTATTTTTGCAGGTTCGAGTTGAAAACTTGAGTTTAAAAATTAATTTATATGAGAGCAAATACTATAATAAAAAAGGTTAAATTTATATTTTTATTAGAAAAAATATTGTAGTAAAATATTTAAATTGTGACTCGAATTATAAAGTCAACGGGTCCATAAAATCGACGATCGAAGCAAGACGGCAGCAGAACCTAATGAACGACATCACGTAAAAGAGACTATCAAGACAAAAAAATCACCCCATAAAAGTTAAAAAACAGTAAAACAAAAACAAAAAGATGAAAAATGACGTTAACAATAAAAGACTATATGGACGATGAAAAACAAGGACAACATAGAAGTAACAGTAAAACGACATCTACCGAAAAAATGTCAACAACGCAAACACGACAAGCAGAAAAAATAACAGGCCCTTTTTTTTCGGACACTCCCTCAGCTTTTTAAATTTGACAATTGGATCCTCATTCTTTTTTCCCTGGTAATTAACTCCTTTTAACTTTTAAATCCTTGCAATTAAAGTTCAATAGAAAATGACGTCTGTTTTTTTTTTTTGATAATTTTGATCACATGACGTGCACGTGGGGATCTGTTAAAGGCAATGAAAGTCATTTCTCACCTTATTCGTTCAGTTATAATTATTTTATATTGATTTCACAGTTATCTAATGTGTCTAAACACAATTAATTGTGATAAATAGATCTTCATTTTCAAGGATTATTGTACTCCACATACACTCTAAGGGTGAGAAATAACTTTTATTGTCCTTACCAGACGCTCACATGCACGTCATGTGATCAAAATTGTCAAAAAAAAAAAAACAGATGTCATTTTCGATTGGACCTTAATTGTTAAGAATTTTTAACTTGAAAGGGTCAATTGCCACAAGAAAAAAGAATAAGGATGAAATTGCTAAATTTAAAAAGTTACGGGTGGTGTCCGTTTAAAAAAAAAAAAGCGAAAATAAAAACATCTTCAATAATAAAAACGACAATCAACTCTGAAAACAGCGTCAACGGTGGAAAAGAAACATCAGCCTCATTGCACACCAACAATGATATAGACGACAATAATATTTGAAAACGACAACAGTATCCAATTGGCACAAAGAGTCCAACGAGACAATGTGATTAGAAAGTGACAGTAACTGCCTGCCTAACTGGGAAAACAACTACTACTAAATAGAACTGCATAAACTTAGAGAGAGAGAGAGAGAGAGAGAGAGAGAGAGAGAGAGAGAACAAAAAAGTACGACACCTAGACATTGAAAGAAGATCTTAAAATTGGAGAACAACATGAAAAACGACGACAACTTTGAATTTAAGGGGTAAAAACAAACTCAGGGCTATATATCCGAGCGGGAATCATTAAGCCGCTGATGAAAGTCATGGCAGATTTCGATTTTGACATGGTGGAGAAGTCAGTGTACTTGTTGAGCGTTCCGGTTTCGTTACCAGAGGCGAAAACCGCATTGGTTGAGGAGGTGGGAATTCGGTGATGGTGAAGGTGATAGAACGGGGTTGGCGGCGTATGAAGGAGAAACCGGTGGCAATTTTTTTGCAGATTTGGGATTCTGATTAATTCATACTTTTTATATGTCTTGAAATTCACGGTATGGCTTGAATAAGTGTGTATCAACACAAAAAATTAATATTACTTGACAATATCTATTATTCCTCTTGTTTAATAACTCACATAGAAAAACCATCCGAAATTTAAAATGTATAATTTGATTTTTTCTTATCCGTATTAATTTACCATATAAAAGCTTATATAATATGGTGATCACAAGGTGCTCTAATATGGTTAAATAAATATGTCCGTATTGATTAAAAAATGGAGAGATTCTTCTAATGATTCAGATTCAATTTAAGATATTTAATAATTTACATAATCTATGATTATCTAGTGACGGAGATTCTTCTAATAGATCACATCCAATTTAGGATATTTAATAATTTGCATAATCGATTATTATCTCATGAATAACCATGGGTAAATTAATTTTTCAGCATCGATCACATCGACTTAGGAATTTTTATTTGAACAATTAATTAATGAGTATCTAATGCAATAGATTTGGTTGAATAAGGGTTCATTGGTAAATACTTACTTCTGTTTTTCTTTTTTCTTGGGAGGATCATATGTGATAAAAAATTCGATGAGTGGTTAGCTGCCAATATGGTAAAAACCTTGAAATAGAACAAAAATCTGAGAAACAATAAGATTAAAGGCACTAGAACCATAGAAGGACTATAAGCAAGAAAAACGGCATAATATCATAGAACGACAAGAAATCAGGTTGCAAACGACATCGAAAGCAAAAAAACAGTAATCGGAAAAACGGCATCCGGTTGAAACAGCATCTACAAAAAAAAAAAAGATAAAGATAAAATTAAAGGTAAGAACAAAGACGGTAACATGAAAACAACATCAATTGGTTATTCAAAAAAAAAAAAAGAACATCAATTGGAAAAACGACAAGAACAGGATAACGAAATCTAAGAGAAAGGATACTACTATCATATAAATGACATAAAAAATAATAACAATAATAATTAGAAACACACACACGCGCACATGAAAACAAGGAAAAAAGATACAGAAAAAACATCGAGAAAACGAACACAGGATTTCAGAAATCGACAACTATAGGGAAAACGATAAGAACAAAGACGGTAACATGAAAACAACATCAATTGGTTATTAAAAAAAAAAAAAAAAAAAAAAAAAAACATAAATTGGAAAAACGACAAGAACAGGATAACGAAATCTATAAGAGAAAGGATACTAATATCATATAAATGACATAAAAAATAATAACAATAATAATTAGAAACACACACACATGAAAACAAAGAAAAAAGATACAGAAAAAACAACGAAAAAACGAACACAGGATTTCAGAAATCGATAACTATAGGGAAAACGAAAAAAACTTCAGAAAAAGACTTCATCCAATTTTAAACGAGGGTGTCGTCTGGATGCAGTAAAAACATGTGTGCGTTTGGTTAGTAGATTTGTGTTCTGGTTCGAATCATGGTTCATAACTCGTTACAGTGTTTTCTCTTAAAAAAATACAAATAAATCAAAAATAATTCTGAATTATAATTTTGATCCATAAACTAAACATCCACAAACGACATGTTCACCTTTCCGCCTATTTGCCCACCTAACTAGTGCAGCAAATAAAAGGAATGTACCAGGGCAATTCTGTCATTTGGGTTTGAGCTTGGATTTCATTTTACTTTTTTTTTGTCCAATTAAACAAACCAAAACGTGTGCACTCCAGTCTACATCTTTATTGCTTGTGTTTTCGCATTGCATAGTAATTAAGATGAATATTATTCCCTTAACCAAAAAAAAAAGAAAAAGAAACAAAAAAATATTACTCTTGCCTCTGAAGACGATGTTTATGTGTGTGTCACAAACTCGTATTTATTTTGGCTCGGCTTGACTGAGAGGAGTTCGTTTGATGTGGACGAGTTTTAGTTTGCTATAAGTATTTTATTTTACTATGCAAAACCGATTCGTAACTATTTTCATCAAAACCAGATACCTTACTAAGCAACTCAAATAAGTCTATACTTTTCTTTATTGATATTAATATTAAAAAAAACAAAATTAAAAAGATCATAATCCACTCACAAGCACGAGACAAGATATCTAATCATTTCATGATTAATATTAATAATCTCGGCCTCTTCTAATTCAAGGGCAAGGCGGTTTGTGCCGTCGGCGGCCATTTGTCATCGAGGCAAGTGCACCAAGTGTCCTCACAACTGCAATTAGAGCATTTACGACACACAAACAAGCAGTCTTCAGTTTCTTTGCACCGCAGCGATATCACATTCCTTCCTTCAGCTTCCATAGGCAACTCTGCAAAGGTTCATGTATTTTGAGTGTTCAGCAAAAATAACTTAATTTACGACCATGTGTGTTACAATCTTTTTTTTTTTTTTTTTTTTTTGTAACTACACAAAATGTTCATAGTAGATTCATTGGGATAATTAACGATAATATATTTTTCGGTTTCGCCTAAATAATTATAAATTCTGCTATATATATTTATGAAAGTGGCTATGTCACCCTTTAAATTTTTTAATAATGACTTTCGACATTATTTTAAAACAAGGAAAAAATGACGGAAAAGAGCAAAATATTGAGTTTTACCTAGAGTGATGAGCAATAGGAATACAACCAAGAGACCAAACTTCTTGTGTGAAGACTTCTCCATATTTCAGGAATTGGTATGATAGCAATTTAGCAAGGATGAAAGATGATTATGGCTTCTCTACTATGGAAGTACTGCAAGGCACTTAGGCCTCTAACCCATATATATATATATATATATATATATATATATATATTTAGTCATAAGAAACTTTTTTTGGTGACATGAATGAGAGAATCACATTGATTTAATTTGCCTCGAACCTATCTTTATATATTTAGTCAAATCACATCTAATTTAGGAGCTTTAATTTGCATAATTACTGTGTATCTGTTGCAATTGATTTGGTTAAATGATTTCTAGGATCACATCAAATTTGCGGACTTTAGTGCATATCTAAAGCAAATAATTTTGGTCAAATCTTAAACGTATGTTGATTGCATTGGAGTATTATAGCTTCTTTTTTTTTTGAAAAAAAAAAATTACACTCTGACCTCTTTTAAGAAGGTACATTAAAAGAGAACGTATATTGAAACAGGAAGTTGTCAAAACATCACTTCGATAGTTGATTTTTTTTACTTAAATCTATTATTTAATTTTTAGTGTCTCAATGTCTAATTAATCACAATAACACAAGTTATTTAATAAATTTAAATATTAAATTGAGGAAAAGTTAATTAAAAATATTTTAAATTTTTTGATGATGTGACAATTTGAATAATTATATATCATTTTAGACACCAAAATTAAACATATAATTTAGATCTGATATTTTGAATTACATGGCTATTTATTTCGGTTGCTAAAATATCCATTGAGCTCCTTTTGCCACGTTTTTAGATTTGACAAATTATAGGCATTTACTATTTTCCATATTGTACTCATAATTATTTTATTTAGTTAAATATATGCATTTAATAATTAGAATCATATCACATGCTTATTTCGTTATTGTGATCATGATAAACCATTTCCCATTTTTAGTACCTCAAATCTTGTAATAAGGATAATATCGTTTATATAATAACACGTTTTATAATAATTCAAATCTTGTAATAAGGATAATATCGTTTATATAATAACACGTTTTATAATAATTCAAATCTTGTAATAAGGATAATATCATTTATATAATGACGCATTTTATTATTATTATTATTATTATTATTATTATTATTTTGATACAAAGAGAAGCAAAATAACACTATTTTTAAGTAAAATTTAAGGTAATTCAAATTCTCTTATAATTAAGATGAAAGGATTTACAATTAATTAGACGTCCGTCCTTACTTATTTAATAATAGGTTTTATTGATAGTGTGGTTTTACTTCGTATGTAATTTTAAAAATTAAAAACGCTGATACCGTTATTTTAGTTATAGTTTTTTTTTCCGTGTGTGATATGGTCATTATACAATTTAAAAATGAAATTACAAGCGAAAAGAACACACAAATCCCACCTAAAGCCCTCCACAACCCTCCTCTCCACAACTTTTTTTGATGGGAATAAATTCTGTGAGCGGTCCCACTTCGTGTACCCATCACGGGCCCCTATATAAACGGAGGTGGATCCTTTATCTCATTCTTTTGTCAGTCAGTCTCCCTCATTTTTTTTTTTTATCTATTAGCTTAATTAAAAAGAGCCTCTAACAGTGTTAAATTGGAGTTCTCAAAAAAAAAATTTTAAAAAAAAAATTAACTCTCTACGTGGACATTTAGTTCATAAATTCATACTCATGATTCATAATTATTTTTTATTTATGTGTGTTTTTTATGAGAAAAAATACTATAATAAATTACAAATTATAATTTAAATTATGACACGAATACACTAACCAAACACACCCGTAACGTGTCCCATATTTCTTACTAAGGGTGTACAAAAATTTTTTAAACCCGGCCTGCCCGCACCTACCGAGCCAAAAAATCCGGCTTCTCTTTTATTAATTTTTTTTGGCAGCTTTCAAATTTGTCTACCCGCACTCTGTGGGTAGGTGTGCGGCTTGGGGATTGAAATCCCGAGTAAAGCCGACCCAGCCGACATAAGGAAAAAAAGAGCTTTTCAAAATTTATTTTTTATATATTATTATTACTTATTAAAAATCTTAACTAAAACCCTACCTCCTCAATCCTTGTATATAAAGAACATATCTCATATTTTCTCAGTTCCCACCGCTTCTTTTCCTCTCAGAAGAAACCCTTTCAACTTTTACGCCCAATTTTTCCCCAATTCACCACCTCTTTTCCTTTCATTTTTTCCCCAGTCCCCTCCACCTCTCTTCCTCTCATTTTTTCTCCGCCCATTTTTTCTCCAATCCCCACCTCTTTTCCTCCCATTTTTTCCCAGTACCCATCACCTCTTTTCCATTTCCATTCACCTTCTCAGCCCAGATTCAATCTCTCCATTCACCTTCTCCACGGATTTGGAGTTTTTCATTTGAATCTCCTAGTGAGAAGGTTCAAATTTATAATATTTTGGATAAATTTGTTCTTTGGTAGTTCCATTCTCTTTTTTTTTGAGGCCTAAGCCGACCAACACGAGTAACATAAACTTACTTGAGATCACCTGACAAGTTACGAGTTTATGAACTTAATAAGATGTTGCATACTAAAATTTTCTCAACCCGCACTGTACAACTTAACCCAACTTTTCGGCCCAACCCGAACCTACCTGACTGAATTACACTCCTATTTCTTACTCTTCTATGAAATTCACTCTCTCGCATCGTTCTACCTCTCTCGACTGTTTTTTTTAACCTGAAATTCTCAAATTGGGTTTTTTGACTTTGGGCAATAAATTACCTTCTTTTCTCCATTTCCATTTAAAATCTAGTGCTGGATATTCTTTTTTTTTCATATCAACCTGTTTATGGTACTTGATTGAATGCTTTTCTAGGAACAGTCTTTAAGTTTTATCAGAGAGACCTGAAATTCTCAAATTGGGTTTTTTGACTTTGGGCAATAAATTACCTTCTTTTCTCCGTTTCCATTTAAAATCTAGTGCTGGATATTCTTTTTTTTTCATATCAACCTGTTTATGGTACTTGATTGAATGCTTTTCTAGGAACAGTCTTTTAAGTTTTATCAGACAGAGATGGGAGAGAGTGAAGTACACAGAAGAGAGAGGAAATGTGAGATTTTTTGGGAAATAAAAAATTAACAGAAGCCATTTTTTATGCCGTTTATTGATTGATGTGTCACAAATATATTGGAGAGATAGAGAGGAAGACAGAAGAAAGAGACAGATCTCTCTCTTCCATCAGGACATATAGGATTACTACTGTAATTCATGCTCACTATAACCATTGTCGGCAAAATCTAACTCCTTGCTTCTCGATTGGCTATTGCTAATCCAATGAAAACTTAAAAATTATAGAGCCCATTTAATTCTCTAATTCGAGTTAAGATGTGATTTTAAAACTTTTTATTGTGATAAAAAAATTAAATGTGACTGTTTTTAAGAATTTTTTACTGTAATAAAACTCAAATTCTAAACTCAAATCGGTAAAATGAATAAGGCCGTAATCATCATAATCGCTATCTCCAACTTTTTCCTTTAATTTCTTGTCCATTCTTCTAATTCCTTTTCTTCTCCGGACAAATCTACGGAAAACTAAAACCAGGCGTTGGAATAACATCACTGATTATTTGAGAGATTCCAGGAATGGAATCACCTTACTCTTGCTCTCCACGACTATGGTTGTCAGCATTCAATGAAAGCATGTTCACAGGTATTCTAACTTTTTAGCTAGTAGACCGTGACAGCCCTGTTAATCTGAGGCCATCCAACTTCTGAGCTCATTGTTCAGCCATGCATTTGTTTCATAAGTTTGGACTATTGTTCAGACCCTTTTGCTACAGTGTTTAACGGGCCCTGATTGATTCGTATGATGAATTAACATTCAATAAGAGATCCAAAGCCACATTGTAAAATCGCCAAAAGCAGTTTCAACACAATGCCAATATGTTCTTTCCTGGCTCTGCCTCAACTGTCATTACACAGACAAAAGCACCATGAACAAGCAAAGAAAGATTTTCTATTGCACCATGCTCGTGTAGTCTGAAATACATGTCAATTACAGACTATGAATTTTGGTGCTCACGATCATTTTCCCTTAATAAATGCTACAATAAATAAATAAATAAACAAACACTCACAGTATTTACAAGTTACCAAACCAACTAAAGATTCTCAAAACAAAAAGGCCATAGAAGGCCAAATCTATAATAGCACTCAAGAATAACTTATAAGCTAAGCAACTAGGTCTAAACTAAAATCTAGACGTTATAACTTGAGCAAAAGCAATCAGAGAACTTTGAAGACCAATTTGATATGAGTTCCACATCATATTCAGTTACAAAAACCTCATCATTCTGCTTTTGCGTTTAGAATATCAGCTTGTTACTACATAAAGGCCCTAGAAACTATACTAAGATTACTGTGTTAAACATGAAAACCGTGGAAAAAAAATTTACATAACATAGAAGAAAAACGCACTTTTTTTTTCTTGCTAACGACCCACAATCTCAATTAAACACAATATGAAGCAAAGCAATCAGAGAACTTTGAAGACCACTATAAAGAACTTCCACATTAGAAATTCAGAATCAAACACTTTTCATCATTTTGCTTTGCCATTCTTAACTTTCAACAGACAATCTTTTATTTTCATTTGGCGTAACTGAGTTTTGCAGAGAAACCTCGAATTCACTGCACAATTTCATGCCAAAAGTTCCAATTTAGCACCTAAAATACGCTTTTCTCGAAATTTCCTTGCAAGCTAAAAACTTTAAGCAGCAAGGGGCTACCTGGTGCCTCGCATGGCGATTATTTAAAAAGGGGGATTCGAAAATCTCAGTATCAACTAAATCCACAATTGAAAAAAGAAAAATAGTAAAAAGTGGAATTGATGTGAATATACCTCAACAGTGCACACAGTAGAAGCGTTGAAAGTGATCTTAAATATTGCCAGATTCAGTAGAAGCCATAGCCGCTTTTTGGTAAGCTTTTCTTGGAGATTCAATGGCGAAATTCGGTGGCGTTTGGTATAAAGACGGGGTTTTTATAAGGGTTTTTGGCCCTCTAGGGTTAGGGCTTGGAGAATTGGGATTCTCTTGTTTGGCCTCAAAACGTAGCGTTTTGCATGACTCATCCGTGGCTGTGAGCGTGGAGTTTATTTTTACAAGTTTCCTCCTTTTTATCTTTTTTTTTTGTCCGTAACTTTTTTTTTATATATATTATTATTTGCCGTAACTTGGTGGTTGGTAGTTATGAAGACAAATCATTAATAGTGCAAAAAAAAATAATAATAATAATTAACTAGGAAATTATGCTAGAGATGCAACAATGGGCCGGGACCCGTGGGCCAGTCTAGGCCCATCCTGACATAGTGATGGGTCGGGCCGACACGGTCCGTCACTGTTCAAGGCACAGCTCAATCCATAAATATTAGTGGGCTGGGTTGGGCCAACATATATCGGCCCATGGGCCGGCCCCGCACGGCCCATTAAAAATCATAGGCCAGGTCGGGCTTGGGCCGGGCTGGGCCAGCCCGTCTACGCCTATGATGGGCCGGCCCAACACGGCTCGTCTAGGCCCATAATGGGCCGGCTCAGCCCAGCCCGTCTAGGCCCATAACATCTTAAATGTTTTTTTTTATAGTAATTTTGTCAACATCTTATGTATAATTATCTTAATTGTACTCTTTTTTCCTTACCAAGGCTTTGTCTCACAGGATTTTCCTTATAAAGGTTTTATTTAATGAGGTAATCGTAAATAAAATATCTCTTTTCATATTTTCATTGACTATTCAAACTTATATATTTGTTAACTTGTTTAAAAATTAAAAAAAAATTTGAAAATTGTATGTTTAGATGGGCCAGCCCATCTAAACCCATGATGGGCCAATATGGGCATTGAGTAGACCAGCTCATTCAAGGCCAATGGCGCAGCCCAGCTTGGCCCGCGGCACAGCCCAGCCTGACCCACGTAAAATTAGCCCGTGGTGTGGCCTGGGTCAAGGTCATTCTTATACGGGCAGGCCCGCGACTCGCGTGGACCTAAGGAGAACGGGATGGGCCGGCCCGTTCTTGTATCTCTAAATTATGCATTTTCTTCACACTTTGAAAAAACATTAAAATGATAGAACTAAGTTTTAAATTGCTTTCTGATTCCGTTAAAAAAAAAATGCTTGCTGATTAGCAAAAAAAAAAATTAATTAATTAAATTGCTTGCATTTTTACCCTTAATTATGTAAAATTTGAGATTTTTTTTAATATTAATATAGGATAAAAACACCATAAATCCATGTTAGCTTGATTCACATTCACTCAAAAGCACCATTATGTGTAGCAGAAATGTCCTTTTATCCTTGGGTAATTTTTTGTGTAGCACTTAAAAGAAATTTACTGAGTAGTAGTAGTTTTGATTACTTTTTTTTTTTTTTTGTGTCATTATTATTAAATAATAACTATAATCATTATAACAAATTGTCCATTGTACGACGAATACGATAAGGATATTGATTTTCTACGTTCTTGAGATTAAGAAATCAGAATCAATTGTAACTATTTATTCCTTTCCTATTGTACATTATATATGATATATTATAAATTTTACATCAATGGAAAAGTTGGCAGAGTCATTACAAAATCTTCTGCTTCTCTCCAAATGTCTTTGAAATAATTACTGCATGACAGTAATAAAAAAATAATTTAAATCAATATCATCATTAAATCTATTGTTTTTTATTGCTATAAAAAGATCAAATAAAGTATAAAATTCAAGTGTGGTTTTAAACTGCAAGATTAAAATGTGCCAGCATTTTCGATTTAGACACTTTAGCACATGATTATTAAAGATGATTAAAAACAAGTAGAATTGTACAATAGGGTAGACACACTCATGTACAAGTTCTGCTAATTAATCATATATATATATATATTTAATTTGACATAATTTTGATGTGATCCGAAAATTTAAAATTATGCCATATTTCTAAGATATTAAGGTCTCGTTCATTTCACCAATTCGAGTTTAGCTACAGTATAATCACATTTAACTTTTTTACCACAGTAAAAATCTCTCACATAAAATCACATCTCAACTTGAATTAAAAACTCGAATCAACGAACTAAACGGGCCATAATTCTCCTAAAGTAAAAAATAAATACATAATTAATACTATAGTGAATGTGAAGGAAACCTCAGAGTGAAAGAGGACAAAGGAGCAAAATGAGACTGTTGCAGAAGCATGTAGTATAATACGATGGGACAGAATTCATGTGCTGATCAATATATGAAAAAGAAAAAGAAACACCCAAAACCCAAAAACCCAAATTGATTTAAGACAATGGTAAATTCATCCGCGAAAGAATCAATGAAAAAGGAAAGGTTTGTGGTTGATCAAATACATGGCTGAAACTGAAACCAATGAAACAAATATTGCCACTAGAAAATACTTAAAGTTCAGGCATCTAGCTGATGCCGCCCTTGAGTCTTGAAGCTTTGAGACCGTGCCATCAGAATCATCTACAGAAACGGCGTCGCTCTCACCGTCTTCGCATAACGATTCTTCTTCTTCTGATGATTCATCCAACTGATTCTGTCAAACTAAAAATTTTCAGCAAAAAATTGTCCACCAAATTGAAAAACTATCAAAAGTAAGCTCACAACTTTTGTTTAAATTCACATCTCATTATCTGCAAGTACCATGAAAAGAATTAAGAGACAAAAGAATACCTGCCTCCAAACTTTTACCAATGGAATCGTTCACGGCTTCCAAGGAAGATTTTGCACAAGAAGAATTGCTTAAATTAGTCTTGAAAGAAGAAAGTTCTTTGTCATCATGGTCATCTTCTTCTTCATTGTAGACATTCTTTACAGTGTAACCGAAATTATCAGCGAAAGTCTTGTTCTCCTTTGTTAACACATTTAACTGCAAAGAAGTTATAACTATTAACTCAAAAGCCTATACAAGGTGATATATATAAATATATATATATATATGTATGTATGTATATGTATATATACATACCTGATTTTGGATGCGTTCTCTTTCAGTTGCTAGTTGCAACACCATGTCCATCATGAACTTAGTCCTGACATTAATCTCATTTGCGCTTTCAAATTTTGCATTTTTTGCCTGAACCAACGATGCCTCCAAGTATTCTATTCTGTCCCTTAAAGTACTTATTTCCTTAGTCAGTTCTTCATTAGTTTCGGACAAAATAATACAATGCTCCTCACTAGTTTCTGTCTTGTTTTCTGCTTTTGTAACCTTCGATTTCAGATCTTCTATTAGAGTTTCCATATCCCAAATTGCAGAATATAACATATTCTGCTGCTCTTGGCTGGCTTCGGAAGACGCCTTCGCATGCTGCAACTGGATCTCTGCTTCTCTCAACTGCTTCTCGAGAACACCAACCTTCTTTTCTGTGTTAGTAACACTTCCTTTGAGAAAATTCAGCTCCTCAGTAAGTTCTACATTTGTTCCATTCAACTCTGCAACTTTGAGTTCTGCACTTTCGGCTCTAGTGTCTGCTACATCAATACTTTCTTTCAGTGATTCCACTATATTTTCCATTTCCCTTAGTTTTATTTGACTCGAGTGATTTATGACATTTGCATTTTTTAGCTTGAGTTCAGATTCTTTCAGCTTCTCCTCTAAAACCTGCACTTTTTCCCTCAAAGCAGAGAGTTCAGCTTCATACGCGCTATTTTCTGCAGTGCTACTCTTGAGCTTCTCTAAGACAGCATTTTTCTCTTCAAGCTCTTGAAGACAATCTTGGTATTTCGACTTCAACTCACTTTCTCTTTGAACCGTGCCATTCAAATTGAACTGAACAAGCTGTAGTCGACCTAAAAGCTCGTGGGAAATTCCCTTGAGCACCACAGAAGAATTATCAGCCTCTAAAAATCTTCCCCAAACTACTTGTGCAGTTTCTTCCATGTGAAAAGCTACTTGTTCGGTGTAATGTAACTTGACTCTCAGTTCTTCCTCACTTCTTCTTGATTCCGCCAACTTCTTCTCGAGATCTAGCTCTCTTGCAAGTGATTTCTCCAACATCTTTAAAATATGTCTCTGTCCAGCAATCTGTAGATTAGATTGACCATTTGTATTCGACATCGATTCGTCAATGTTACCTTTCCCTGATAAATTCATTCAATAGGTAAGTTTGTAATTTACAATTATGAGTTGAAATAAACTCCTTTATGAGAAAGATAAGTTTGCAACTTACAATTATCATGTGCAAAAGCTAGAACAGTTCTCTGTAGCTTGGTTGATTGAATCTTCACTTCCGAAATCCGATGCTGGGTCTGTTTCAAAGACTCTTCAGAGTCATGCAACTTCTCTTCCATCATAGTGTAAGGTTCTGTCAAGTGTCTGCATGAAGATATTTTTTGATGGGCATCAACAATTTCTGCTTGGAGACTAACCATGAAACTGTCCAGCTCTCTTACCTCGGATTCCAACACGCCGGATAAGAGATCAAATACCAATGTCTTCTCCACAAACTCTGTTGAGGTATAGTTATTCCCCATTGCCCTTGCTTCAAGCTCGTTTTCTTGAGCCGAAAGGTGCATCGAAAGTCCATGGAGATTTACCAGCTTTTCAGAAGAGTATGCCAAGTCCAAGTCCAATTTTGTTAAAACTTCCATGCAGCTCTCCAATTCTAGAGTCTCTTTATCTTTCACTTCATCTATGTCCTTTTTGTCAGGATCTGGACCCTCAATATCAATATCAGTAATAGGATCCTCCATTTCCGAACAGATATTAGGGTTTTTAACAACCTAGTCAAGAAAAAGAAAAGGGCTTAATTACTCTTAAGTGTTGAATCTAAAAATCTCCAGTAATAATGTCCTAAAAGAAGACAGGTAACAAGTCTAGTACAAGTTTTAAAGCCTAAGGCCCCGTTTGTTTCGTTGCTTCAAATCACAACTCAAGATTTTACTACAGTGTCTTCTTTCGCAAAAATTCAAATTCAACTTTTTGTGCTACAATGTTTTATATCACATAAATTCACTTTTCAACTCAAGTTGAAAGCTCGAACTAGCGAAACGAACGAGGCCTTTGTTATTCACCGTGCCATTTTTACATGTACATTATGCTTAAATTTTTTGTAGAAGTGGTATATGAAAATACAAATTCTCCTTCAGAGCAAAAAGAAAAAAAAAATACACATTCTTTGAAAGTGGAGTTCTTCTAATTCACTCAAAAGAGAGGTAGGAAAATGGCATTAAAGTCAGAGCCGACTTTCTGAAATGGACCTGGAGAAAGCTTTCAAGCTTCAATCTACCGTAATTCAAACATAAAAATCCTGTGACAACTTAAAGTCCAAGAGAAAATGAAGTACTAATTCCTTTTTCAATGACTGAATTGACAAACATTTATTTCTTCATCTCTCTCTCTCTCTCTCTCTCTCTCTCTCTATCTCTCTCTCTCCAAACTTTCTTAAAAGAACCAAAGATCTAAAACTGAGCAATATAATTGAGACTCTAATTAAAAGCAAAGTTTAATAAAACAAAAGGGTCAAACATACAACTTTAGAAACAAGAACAGCCGTTTAACAAACTATTCTAGAAATAAACTTTACCCAAGTTACCTTTCACAAATCCCAGCAACCTCCAAAGCTAAACCACAAAAAGTGATACAATTATACAATTCAATACAAAAAATGATACAATTATACAAAACATCATTGTAGGCAAACAAACACAAGAATCCCAAGAAAATTAACTTGTAGATCCTCAGAAAAGGTGTACCTGGGGGAGAAATCTTTCTGGGTCTTTCCTGGAACCTCACCAGAAAATGGAACCGCCAGAGAAAGCTCTGAGAAAGAGAGTACAGTTTCTAACTACCTCTCAAAACTTCCATATCATTACCGGTAAAAACCAGACTTTTGGTTCTGAGAAAGACTTATGCGATCTGTGAAAACTCAAGAGTCCTTTTAACTCTTAAGCGATTACTAAAAAAAAAAAAAAATGGAATAGTAAGCAGGCACTGCCCTTTTCCGGTCATCCAATCATGTTGTGTGGCGCACGTTGGCAACTGGTTCCACGTAGGTTCAATTATTAAAGGCCTGACATAAACGACACTCTTTTTTTTCCTTTTTCTTTTTTTTTTCTTTTTCTTTTTTAAGTTTTCAACGTACCAAATCTGCTACCCAATTCTATTATTCCAGTACCTGATAACTTGTTTGTTGAAACTTGGATGTCATTTTCTTTTAGGTTTTTAACATATATGTCCCCTAAATTTGTGGTGATTTAGCAAATTGATTCTTAAATTTTTTATTTTGTTAAGTTATTCTCTCAATTTATAAAATTCTTATAATATGTTATATTTTAACGATGATTATGTTAAATTAGTATTAAAAAAACTTAAAAATTTTAACATTTTAATTCAAATATAATATAAATATTTTAATATCTCAACTTTTAATCATTTAAATCTTTTAAAAATTTAAGTAAATTTAGTTAATTAAGGCACATTGTAATAAATTTACAAATTTAAAAGTCAACTTACTAAATTTAAAAGTTTAAAGAACAATTTACTAACTCATAATAAATTCATGCCAAAAAAATCCTTGTTCTTTTTTTCCGTAACAAATTAATGCATATGTAGCACAGATCTGGACAGTCTGTACTACTCCTGTGAAGTGCATGAGTAAAGATGAATCAATCCCATTTTCTGCAATTAATTGATGTCAATTATTCACTCTTTTTTTGTTTTTTTTATAATCATGACCTTTAATTGGCATAATTGATGTCGTTTCCAAAAGACATTAAAGAAAGATTTTTTTTTTTTTTGAGGGAATTAAAGACAGATTTTTCTTGCTGTCACTTTCGCCAAACTCTGGAAGTCTAGAATTTTAATTGGGGCCGTATCCCTTACGTTGGATTTAAATGAGTAATAATTGTCATGTAATAAAATAAAAGCATTTATAGCAGCAAAGAGAGTTATTGTCGTACGTTATTAAGCAATAGTGACTAGTGATTAGTGAATTGGTGATGTTTGATAGAGAGATTTATTTTCTGATTCGAATCAAGATTCGTAGTTTATTATAATATTTTTTTTTATAAAAAATACACATAAATTAAAAATAATTTTAATCACATAATTCTAATCTATGAAATAAACTACTCTAAATTTCTATTTATGCGGTTGAAGCCTTGAACTTGTTTGTGTGTTTTCTTTAGTGAGAAAGTCAAACTGTCAAAGTTCATAGGTGGTTTGATATGATTAGACCACCGAACCCATCATGAGAAATTTTGGTATTTGTGGAGCATTTTCTGTCTTCTGACTCTGGACAAAGTGCGGGTGCGGTACGCTTTGGGCCCTTGAGCGTTCGCAGCAGGCTTTTTGTGGGTGAATAAAGGAAAGGATTAATTTGATAAATATCTTTTAAAATTGTATAATTAAAGATTTTTACGTCTTAATATTAATATATTAAATTTTATTTTTTTAAAATAAATAATTTAATAAATTATTATTAATAATTTAACAGATGTCATCGGTAGTAAGTCTTTGATAGCCGATGATAGGCGTAATTTAACATATTATTGTCTAAAATTTGAAATTATTAATCTATAATTTAACAGATTATTATCAATGAGTAACTTATCATACTAAAATAATAAAACTCTATAATGATATGTTTAAGGGTCAGTTTTTGTAATTTCTCATAATGGAATAACACTTTTTTTTTTGGAGAATTTCTATTCCAATAAATTACTTCTGTATAAAGAATTGAGCTTAATTAATTGTGATTTTTTTCCAATAGAACCTCCCTATCAATAGAGACGGTATTGATTATTAAATTTAATCATTAGGAAGCCTATTGGCCTATAAATAGGAGGAATGATCCTCATTTAAGACCAACTCCCATGGATGGAAACTCCATAGATCCATCCAAGACAACTTACTCATTTGTATTTCTTTTCATGAGTTGGTAAAGCTTTCTTTCTTTGTTCTCTTACTCTTTTCTCTAACCATTAGCCTAAGTATTTCGAGTTAGTGAGGTTGACTTAGTATCTTGAAAGTGTTAAGTACTGCACGGTCATATTGTAAAAAGATCGGACTATGACATTTAGTTAAGAACTTCTTTCAAGCTCAATTGTATGCCATGACAACCAGAGTAACCTCTAAGCTCTAGTGTGACGGGATGGATGGTAAGCCTACTCGTCCCCCATGCAAGAAGTCCTGGGTTCAAGTTGGGACCGCTGCGGTGGTCGGGGTATATGAACAATTCACTTTGAGAAGAATGCATATATCATGTGAGGATGTCGTGCCTCCTCTGAATTATCTAAGTACGCCACACTCTGCACTTATAACCATTTAAATCTTTAAGAAGAAAAAAAATTTTAAGTCCTAGTAGTGACCTTCACTTTTAGGACACATTAATGTGGACCAAATGACCCATTAATGGACCACTACAGTGGTTGGGTATAAGGGTAATCCACTTCGAGAAGAATTCATATGTCATGTGGGATGTCATGCCTTCTCTGAATTATCTAAGTACGCCACTCTCTACACTGATAACCATTTATATCTTTAAGGAAAGAGAGATTTTAAATACGAGTAGTAACTTTTACTTTTAGGACCCATGCAAGAAGTCACGGGTCAAGTTAGGACCGACTGCAATGTTCGGGGGTCTATGGGCAATCCACTTTAAAAAGCATTCATATGTCATGTGAGAATGTCAGCCTCCTCTGAATTATCTAAATATGCCACTTAAGTGCACCATTTATATCTTTAAGGAGAAAAAAAATTTAAGTTCTAGTAGTGACCTTTACTTTTAGGACCCATTAAAGTGGATTAAATGACCCGTTAATGGGACCGCTGCGGTGGTTGGGTATATGGGCAATTCACTTCAAGAAGAATTTATATGCCATGTGGAGATGTCATGCCTCCTCCGAATTATATAAGTATGCCACTCTTTACACATAGAACTATTTATATCCTTAAGCGGAAAGAGATTTTAAGTTTGAGTAGTAACCTTTACTTTTAGGACCCATTAATGTGGACCAAATGACAAAGGATTAAGTATAGTTAATATAGATTTAGACATAGAGGTTGAATGTGGTTAATTCAGACTAGTGCTGGAACTTTGGACGGTCTGCCCGCGACCGCCCAAAAAATACTTAGTTTTTGTCCGAGCCCCTGCCCCGCCAAAAAAATTTGGGCCGCCTGCCCGAGCCCGAAAATGCCCTTGAACGGGCCGCGGGCTTATATTTGGCTGCCCGAACCCGGCCGGGCAGCCCGAGCCCACTCGAATAGCCTGAAATTTTTTTTAATATTTTTTAATTTTTATAATTATTAAGTTAGTTTGTATTAAAATTATATAAAAATTAAAATCAACATTCAATAGACATTATTAACACAATTGAATAAATTAATCATATTTACAAATGATATATATTAAATTTGTAATTCATGATTGTCTCGTTAAAAACCTTACCAAGAAAAACCCAATTAGGATAAAAACTTGGCAAGGAAAAAAGAGTGCAATCATTTTCGGGCAACGGTCAAATAACTAGCCGTTGGACGGGTTTTCGGGCAGTCGGGCATTTTCGGGCTTCGGGTCGGGTAGGGCTCCAACAGTCAAATTTTTTACCCTTTTCGGGTTTTCGGGCATTCGAGCAAATTCGGGCCTGACCGGAAAAATTCAAAAAAATGCCGCCGGACGGCGGTTGACGGTAGCGGGCTCCGGCATGGTGTTCATTTTCGGGCTGCCCGAGTCCAAGCCTGAAATTTCATCTTTGGACGGGCCGGCAATTGGGCTTGCCCGCCGAGCCCGAAAAATTCGGGCAATGGGCCTGCCCGCCGGCCCAAAGTTCCCCCACTGATTCAGACCTAAGCACGAGGTTAAGTAAGGTAGATGTATACCTACCCACATGGGTTAAGGGAAGTCATAGTAGCTTAAACTGAAAAAAAAATGCATTTTTATATTTGTTATTGGTTTGATGGTTTCCTAAAAGATTGGCAACCAAATGACATCCTTACTTTGTTAGATTATTTACTCATTGGAATGTTTCTGAAATTGATATTTGACTCGTTGCTTTAATTAGTATTGATTCTAATTAAAGTTCAATCTTTATTAAATAATTATTGATGAAAAATTATTATAGTAAGACTTCGTTTTCATAACATATGCTTGATCCAACTAGTAATTGAGCTCACTTTTTTATTTATCCCTTACATATCTTTGAAGGAATTAGTAGATGGGATCAATATGAGTGATTGGACAATTAGACATTTGTGAGATAGTTGTATGGACTTGAAGCCTTCATGTCCTAGTTATGTGATATGTGACATTACAGTCTCTTCAAAGTCTTTGATGCACTTGTGCATCAAGTGATATTACACTAATAAAAAAAAAGTGATATTGCAGTTTTTTTTTTTCCTTTTGCTAATCAAAGTTTATGTTATTGAAGCATTGTGATTGGCTATTTAGCTTAATTTAAGTATTTTTATCTATACGTAATTGAAGTCTTGAGATCGGGTATTTAGCTTATTTAAGAATTAGATTTAGTACTGTTTTCTCGTTTAATTTGGAGATTATTACGGGACATTTATACTATTTTGATTGAGTGCGCGCTTGCATATTTACAAGGTCAAGAAGTACGTGGCATCACTTTCTCTGGTTCATATCATGACAACATTGGTATGGGATCACGAACCGTCATCCACTGGGTAACTCAGAATGGTGCCAATAGATGACTAATGATCACTCAGTGACTTTTCACGCAGATACTGAAGCCGACCAGTAGCCACCGACTATCTATAGCCACTGATACTACCGGATTACCAGTGGTAGCCGAGTGCGTGACTCTAGAGACAATGACCAATGAGTCATCTAGAACACATTCATGTTAGAGCTCGAAAAGGCCATGGGAGAAATAGCCATAGTCTTGCAGAGAGAGCAAGAGTTTTAAGTGTGAAGTTGTTTAATTGAATTCATGAAAACTCTTAACTGCAAGGTAGAAAGGAATCTAATTTGAATTATGTGGAGCCTAAATACTTCACACTTTTCCCGCCAACTGCTCTTCGGTCAGAGACTTTTAGGATAAGCCGTTTTCTATAGAGAAAGAAAAAAGTTGAGAAACACATTTTGAGAGTGGATTGCACTTTGCACTTCTTCCTCTGGTTATAGTCGAATTCTGTAGTAATAAAGTGGACGCAATGTGAGTGTATACTGTGAACCATTATAAAACATAGTGTTTGCACTATTTATTTTGTTCTCTTTCTCGTTTTCTTATCACTTTCTGGGCTTTTAATTCCTAAAACTTTGGTGTAGGGTGGAAAAGATCCACGAAAGGATGAAGATCCTTCAGGACCTTGTTCCTGGAAGGAAAATGGTGGGTTGTATTTCACCAATATTTTTAACACATTTTTATCAGAATTTTATGTCCCAGTGTTCGACAGTAGATTGATTTTTTTGCAGATTACTGGTAAGGCATTGGTGTTAGATGAATCCATCAACTATGTTCAATCGCTCTAACGGCAGGTTGAGGTGTGAAATAAACTTTTCTGCGTTTCTTCTAGAATTATTGGTTTTTAATATGAAAAGGATGATGATAGAGATTTGGTGTGACAAATGAATTATTATTTTCCTTTTAGTGAATATATTTATAAAAAACCATATACTACCTGTTGAAATTAACAACTCATTTACCATGTCACTTGATATATTTAAAAAAAAAAAGAGAGAAATAACTCAACATACTAGCATTGTCCACATTGGAATCTTCACCCTGTTTATTATAAGGATTATAAAAATGGTGTTACGTTCTCTGTTATGTTGAATGGTTGTTTAAATAGTCATTGATCTTTTAGATCTTGCTTATGGCAGAAAAAGATACATAAAGAGTAGCTGATATTGCATTGCATTATATATATATATATATATATAAAGGTCATAATGATACAGTTTTATTTCTATGCATTTTGCATTTATGTCAGAAGCTGTGTGATTATGATCATCTAAATATCGAACAGATACTTATAGTTAGTATTTAATAAACTCTTACATTGTTGCAGTTTTTATTCATGAACCGAGCAACATCAAGTCAAATGCTAGACTTGTTCATGAAATGGCACCTTCTAAAAGATGCAAGCATCTATAAGATGAGTAATGCGAGGAATACTAACTCTAATCTCAATTATTTTGTATCAACTTCCGTAGTATAGAGTTGTCATCTTTTTATTAACAGATGTAGTTACTTATTATTAATTAACATGACAATCTTTTAAACAACTATTAATATAAAAATGACCATTTATATACTACGTAAGTTGGTACAAAAAGTTAGGATTAGATTTGGTGTATGATTTCTATAAGATAGCAATAGATCAGCTAGAGGATCAAAGATTATTTCACCTTCTGGCTTACCCCGAAAATCTATATGTTTCTCTTAGATGCACAAGTCGAGGATTATTCAGGCGGGCCACATTGACGGGCAACTAGTGGGGAACATATTTGTCTTGGCCATTCCAGTACGAAGGCTTCGGCCTTCAACTAGTGGGGAACATATTTGACGGTCCCTGTCTTTGGCAGGGTGCTTCGCGGCGATGGCTCTCTCCGTCGGGGCAGTGCTGATTTGAAACGGCATTTTGTTGCAAATGGCAGGGACTAAAGCTTCCAATGCGTCGGAGTTGCTGGGGGTGTCTCTCATGTTGATAGCATTTTTTCAATACCTTGGTTCTCATCTGCCGGAGGGCTATTCTGGCTGCCAGCGCTGTGTTTGGCTGTGTGTCTGGCGCTGCTCTGAGTCGCCTTATGTGGTGGCTGCAAAGCGAATAATGTTTCTAATTATGGAGGAGAAGATGATCTTCTTCCTGTGCTTTATGCCTTGTGTGATGAATATGTTGGTGTGCTTCAACTTTGTTTGTTTGTTTCTTTTCTTTTGATATAAATAGCGTACTTGTGCAAATGAATATCCTATTTACCTTGTTCCAATTTAGGTTCTCTAAATCGGAGGTAGATGCTGATGCGACTTGCAAGAGCACACAAGTTTTAGTTTGTGAAATACAAATATTTGTAAGTAAAAGGTTAGTGTGCAAAACTGTAGAAAACGAATTATGTAAATATAACGTTAGTTAGTGACTTATTGTGTAGTAATATGTAAATTTCAATATTATTATATTTATAAGCATGTAACTTCTTTTAAAAATATATTTGTAGTTCATACTTTATGTTGCATTGCTAAATAGATCTTTTAAAGAAACTGCTGGGACTAGTGTGGTAGGAATTAGCCGCAGGTTATCAGTTCTTTATGTTTTATGCAGCTTCAAATTATTGATTACTTTTCTTGATTGTACACTATCCGGCTTAAACTCGGTTAAAAGGCTATGAGTACAATTTGATTTTCAATAATTTATTTCTAGAGGTTCATGATTATTATCAATAACAATGGAATCACGTACTACTTTTAACTTATATGGGTTGGTGCAGCAGTAAGAATGTCTTTCTTTCTTCTCCTCTCAAGATACGCCTTAAGTTCGATACCCTACAACTCTACTTTCAGACCCTTCTCGTGCTAATGTGTTGGGTGCTATTGTGGCATTAGTGTATGGTGATATGAGTGAAAACTTGGCTCATCTTTTGAATATAATTGAGTTAGATATTTTCCGTTCGTAAAAGATGGAGAGAAAGATGGTACTAATGATTTTTTTTTTTCTAAATTTATATATATATATATATATATTTCATCCCGATTCGGGTTTAGTCAGAATTATAAGTTAGCCCGCCCTGGCCTCCACTGTATCGATCACTCGACTTCTAATCTGAGTTGGATAAATTGTTGTCTGTCTTTTATCTCTTCTTTTTCCATTTATTTCTTGCGCCAAAACTTTAGAAGAAAAGAAAAGCTGCAAAGTAATGCTTAGGGCCACCCTAGATATTTGAAAGATCACTAACAATAAGCATATGTCAATTTTCTCCAACCTGTTTTGCCTTCTTTTTTGGCCTTTTTATACTTTTCAACGAAGCTGGAAAATACATTTTCTTGTGTTACTAGTTGGTATTTTGTTATATTTTGTCAAAGAGGTTCAAGTCTTAACAACTGTCATGTAACAAGAGCATCATAAATCTATTTGTAATATTAGCCCGCCCCATTTATAACTAAGCAATGGAACTTGTTTGTTTGTCCCTGTTTCTTTAGTCCGAAAGTCCAGTTGTCCAAGTTTTATGATGCATTGACATGATTAGAAGGCGTTACCCATCCTGAAAGTTTTAGGCACTTTTTCTTTTTTCTGACAGAAATTTTAGGCAATTGTTAAGATTTTCTGTTGTTCAGTGCTAAAAGTGGACAAAGCTGCAAATGGTACCGGCTTTGGGCCCCTAGTATATCGGGCTTAAGATTGGGACATTCTTTGAAGCCCAATTTTCTTAGACTACTCTGGTAAGACCTGGCCATATTCTTCTTAGCCCACTTAACAGCAAATTCTGGCTTAATATTGCAGATGTATACCATCACCTTTAATCTCAACAACACAACCAAAATGAAGGCTAAGCCTTAATTTAATAGAGGTGAAAGCTCGGGCAGCCCGACTTAAAAGAGGGGTTTTCACAGGGCAGAAGTCCTGACCCAACCATAAAACCCGAGGGGTCAAGGCCAGCCTAGCCCGAAAATATCTAAACTATAGATCCGAGGGTTTGGGCCGGTCGGGACAATAAAGCATGCAGGCTCAGTAGGGATGGAATTCAGGCCAATTAGTTTGGTCTGGCCTAAACTTGCTGATTTCCCGGTCCTTAAATTACAGAACGAAAATTAATGGTATATTTTGGTTGGCAAAACGACAATAAACAATCAACTGGCCAAGTCCAAAAAATCCAGAGTTTATACAAAGAAGGAAAAAGCATACCACGTCAATTGTCCAACCTTATCCGTCACAGTTTGATAATTGTCATGTGCTTTATAGGTCACACCATTTAGGTTTGGACCACACATTAGTTTAACAAAACTATTTCACATAAGATGGCAATATTAGCCATGGGAAATAGTTGTCAACTTGTCAACTTGTCATGTTATTTACCGTATGATATTTATTTTTAACAATAGGATGGGCTGGTATAAATAGCGAATATGCTTTTTAGCCCCTTTTCGTGGCCGTCTTTTTACATTGAATGGCGGGTTTCTGTGAAGTAGTATTACTTTTTTCTTGACCACTAAAGAAAAAGGACCGACAATGATTGTACTGGAGTTCTCAAAGTAGTTCAGGTCTCGTTCATTTTGTCGATTTGAGTTTAGAATTTAAGTTTTGCTACAGTAAAAAGCTCTCAGAAACAGTCACATCTAACTTTTTTGCTATAGTAAAAAGCTCTCACACAAAATCACATCTCAACTCAAATTATAAACTCGAATCAGCGAAGTGAACGGGCCCTCAGTAACCGAGTATATTCCTTCTATTTCATTAATATATAATTTATTTTGAAGTATCTTAGTGCGTCCATAAATTCACACGTATCACCTAAAAACACTACGTTTATAAATTTATGTACGTTCATACATTCTTTTTATAGGTGTATATAGATATATAAACGTGTGTGTATATATAGTTTTCAATAGTAGATAATACATGAGGAACATTGTATACCCATAACATAAAAGTACTGTTTGTTTTATAAATTTAAATCACAGTTCGAATCTTTTTACTGCATAGATGATTTGGCTTCATCTCACCTTCAGCCTTTTAAGATAAGATCATGTTTCCTTGTAATAGGAAATGTTATAAGATGATCACCATGTAATTAGGTCACCCTCCAAGCAAGAAGGATTTTCTAAACACCTACACAATTTACAACTGGGGCTTTACAGCACATGGAAATGTGTAAAGAACACGCTCATTAAAGGAAAAAAGAAAATGGATATGGGCTTTCGATTTCTTTTTTGAAAAAAAAAAATGTATTGCCAAGATTTTCCAAATGAATTATTTCTACTAATTTGGCACCAAAGGATATGTCCTTGTCCTTGATATCTCTCAAATCTCAAAGCCATTCACCACTGTCCATTGGAGGCCATTAAAAAACAAAAAAAACAAAAAACATCTTCTCAAAACGTGTTTTTTTTTAATACCTTCATAAGAAAGGCACTAATTTCTAGCGCAAAAGAATACCATTAACCTTTCTTAGAATGAGGCCTATGAACATATTTATCCAAGAAATTGTGGGAGGAGGATATTGATTCCCTTTTTAACATCTATTATTTGATATAAAACCTTGAGTGGAAGTTTAGCCAACTCCTATGCATCTTTAGCATTTGTATACTACTATATGAGAAAACTCTTCTGCATGTTTAGGTCAAATATGGATGTTTAAATTGGATGATATATAAAGACATAAGAAATCAACATATATATTTCAATGAGCTCGTGCTTTCTTTTTCATTAAAATTTTACGTATAGGCATTACAAGCTCAGTAATAATATTGTTTACTTGAGTTTTGGGCAAATTGTAATTTTATTATTATTATTATGAACTTTTCTAACTTCGGATGATAGTTATTAGATAATAGTTATAAATATGTCACTAGGTTAGTTTTGTTACTTGCGAAGATCAATTGATGCTGACACATATATGTATTTATGTTAACCCCAAAGTGATTAGATTATAATTATCATCTATAGAGTTAACATTATTAATAATTCGTGCGCTAACAATAATTTAGGTTAGTAACCTAATAATGCCATAATAATTAATTTCATATAATTTTGGGAGATGAAACTGGCCCCGTTTATTTCACCGATTCGAGTTTTACAATAGTAAAAAGCTCTCAGAAACAATCACATCTAACTTTTTTGTTACAGTAAAAAGCTCTCACATAAAGTCACATCTCAACTCGAATCAGCGAACTGAACGAGCCCAAATTAATAAGCTATAGACGATTGTGACAAATGACGTTTACCAACCAAAAGTCTGAAATATTAATTTCACCGTTTTACATGTGCCTACTAATGTTATAAAAGAGGTATATCTAAGCAGTACCTTTTATATAATACAGATATGCATGGAGGAGACAAAGAGTAGGAATAGCTCTTTTATCACAATTCCTCTTGGCTATTGTAACAATCCAAAGGGACCCATATATATAACTTTGCACCAAGTTTGGCAGGGATTGAAAGAGTAAAAATATTGTGGGAGGGAAAAAAGTACAAAGAGGAAAAAAAAAAAGAGATGATGATATCCCCACATTATGGTTTTTCTTTTGAGAGAGCATCTTCTGATGAAGAAGAAAAGGTTGGAAGATTTTTGTGGAATTAGCCAGGGGGTTGAAGAAAATAAGAGAAAAGAAGAGAAAAGTGTGCAAAAAGAGTCTCCAAAAGTTTGAAAAACAATCATTCAAGAACATCACATCATGCGCTTAGCAATGATGTTTGCATGAATTTCACACAAAAAACACTGATCTGAAAGGAGGATTATGTGTTGTGGCCCTCTTGTAGACCCCAGATGGCATTCTCCCTCTACTCTTCATTTTTTTTTTTTTTTTTTTTTTTGTAAAATGATCATGGATTTGTAAGTTGTATCTTAAAGTAATGTGTTGCATGTAATTGTTCTTATGGGAATCTGACCAAGTCAAACCAAATGAGCTGTGCAATTTATGCTAAAGTAATAAGATATAGTACTATAACTACATCATACCATCTATTTATATATATAATCTTTCATTCTCTTTAAAACTTAATTATTCTAGAAAGCATCTAGATGCATACATATATATTCTTAATTAAAAAAAAAGTTTATTCGGATTTGCTATAACAAGAACAAGGATAGTGATGTTGTATGTTTCAATATTCATTTGAAAAAACTAATAAGTTCCATAATTTTTTTTTCATAATTTTTTCCATATGCACACTTTAAGTAAATTAGAAGAATGGAAGATAATTTATACATCATGAATGCATACGTAAATTTTCTTTTTTTTTTTAAAAGAAACTATTTGTAAGTACAAAGATAGATCATGAGCAGAAAGAAAAATCTCTAACAACCATAGATTAGTATAACTTAAGTCTCAAACGTGCTTTCTCCAATTGATTAGAGCTCAAGCCCGAGGACACTTACTTTATTAATGTTAACATCTTTGTAGTGAGAGAAAGAGATCATCAAAGATATAGTAGTCCCTGATTGAGATTAAAGAATTCTAAAGCTCTGCTTAAGAGATCTCGAATCCCCAACTCCCATCCCATGTTGCAATGGATGGGATTTGGTTGCTTGGTTTTAGCTTTCCCAAAAGGAGAGCCATGCCAACCATGAACCAACTCTCACTATAATATATCTTATATATATAAATATATATAGCTTTCACTATAATATAATATTTCCATTATATAATATAGTTTAATTAATTGTAGCTATTTTTATCGTTTGCATATATGTGACACCAAATCGATAGGCTCCCCTATAAAAAAAAAGAGCACACCGTGACATGTGGCGGTTCTCCATTTGTCGAGCTCTTGGCTTTTCATAATCCAAAAAAAATATAGAAAATGCTGACCAAGGAATCTAATCCCCATTTCTTTAACAGGGTGGGTGGTTTTGTTTTCGTTGTCTTCTCCTTTGGACAAACACTCTTTGCGATTTTGTTCATGGTTTCTTATACATTGTACACATAAATGATAATGATATTAAATTAGTTTTTTTTTTTTAATAGAGGTGTGTTTTTTTTGTGGTGTTTTTTTTTTTTTTTTTTTTTTTTTTTTTTTTTTTTTTTTGGAGTTTGTTTTTTGCCTTCTCTAGTATACCTTGTAAAACTAACCTAATCAATACAAATCATTTTTACCTCTTTAAGTGAGCAATTTTCTAAAGCCCCGGGTTAAGTACCATAGGGTTGTATAAAGCAGTGTGGGGGAGATTCCATTATTCTAAAGCCTAGGTCATTGTGATTGCAAGTCCCAATGCCAACTAATAATGACATGAGAGAAAGAGAGAAAGGGACAGTCCAATGGTATAAAGTAGTAGAAAATTTTTGCAACAGTTTGAAGAAATATATGATTTTTTTGTTGTTGTATTTTGTGACTTATGCCTTCTGCTGAAGGTATCTTATCGCTAGAGCTTATTTTTATTCGGTCAAATTATATAAAAAATATTAAAGTATGGAGAAGTAAAAAAAAAAAAAAAAAAAACCATCGAATTCCCAATTTGTTTCAAGAATAAAAGAAATTGTTTTTATAATAAAAATATAAAATTATCGCCTCGTTTACTTCGCGGATTCGAGTTTTCAATTCGAGCTGAGATGTGACATTTTATGATAGTTTTTTACTGTAGTAGAAAAAGTTAGATGTTACATTTTTTAGAGAGTTTTTTACTGTAGAAACTTAAAACTGAAAACTCGAATCGGTGAAATGAACGAGTCCGACTCGTTTAGTTCATCGATTTGAGTTTTTAATTTGAGTTGAAATGTGATTTTATGTAAGAGCTTTTTACTGTAGTAAAAAAATTAAATGTGACTGTTTCTGAAATCTTTTTTACTATAACAAAATTTGAATTCTAAATTTAAATTAGTGAAATAAACAGGGTCTTAGTGTCTTCACATTATCAATTCAACAGTTACTTTAAAATATGTACTAAGACCACATAACGTAAAATCGCATTATGTAGGAAATTAAATTTATACTTTCACCAACTAGCATCCAGAGAATTTAAAGTTACATCCTAATCACATCAGCAAACGGTAATTTTAATCTCATTACAGACAATGAGAACTAATCCCCAAACGGCTATGCCACCACACAAGTAGTTGAGAATTAAAGAAATTGTGCGTGATCATGAATGATCCTTTAGGTGAGCCTTGTCAATTAAGAGGTCCTATGTCACGCCCCTCAAGCGGGGTGGGTGACGTGGAGCTCGATTAAGGATTAATAAAACAGATTCCCAACTGAGCCCCACATTTAACTGCATTAAAATATAATTACATCACTACAGAATCCTGGAGCCTCTAACACACATGGCTCCACCCCACAGGACATACAGTATCGTACATACATGCTCATGTAAATAATCATTACAACAGACATCAACCACAGTCTAGTAAATCCAAATATTACATAAGTTTACAGAATTCTCAAATTCCTTACATTTATTCAAGAGGATGAACTCAATCCTCTCTTGATCCAACAGTAGCAATCTTCCGCTACCCCGCACCGCTCCTAGAGTCTTCTGGGAGGGGTTTAATACATTTGAAAAATAAAACGTGAGCGAAAGGCCCAGTAGGATATAATTTGAAATCAACGTTATAAATAAATGAATAATAAATGTGCGAGGAAATACATGAATGAATAAGTAAATAAAAGAAGACATTCAGTCCTGACAGAACAGCCGAAACCTCATATCATTTTTCTTAAAGGAAATATGACTATAAATAACTGTTTTACAGGCTTCAGCAAGTAATTAGTACAAATTACTTACCTAACCAAGTGCCTCGCCTACCCGGACCGAGTTTCGGGTTCTGCCCCCGAGGATGCACTCTCCGCATCCTATCTAGGCTTACAGCAATAGACTCTATTACCAGTTCACAAGATCTCTTTGCTTAAGAAATCATTCATTAACATTTTGAAATCGTTAATACGACCCCACGAACTACTCAAGCCGCGGGCCCCATGACTGGACAATCCATGAGGTTCCATGACTAAACAAGTCATGGTTTTCAAAGCGTTTTCTTTCTCAAATCAATCCATTTCTTTAAAACATTTTCAAGGCCAAAATCCTTTTTGAAAACAGGTTCACAAGAAAAAAGGGATAGAAATCCTACCTCGCACTATCAAACATGGGACTAGCGTTGCCTTTTTCAGCTTCCGCTTTCTCAAGCCCCTTCAGTCTGAATCCTCAGCGATCACTGATGCAAAACAACACTTTAGGATTAATTCTCATTCCTAAAGCAATCCAAATCTCAATTTCCGACCAAGATTTCCTATTAGTGTGCCCTAATCCATTTTAATGTTTCACATTATCATTCCAAGGGTTTTCAATCTCAAAAAAAGGATTAACAATGCTAATCCATCTATCTCAAGTCCCCAAATGAAGCTAAAACACTACCGGTCGACCGGTAGTGTGCACACCGGTCGACCGGACAGGTTGACCGGTCAGCCTGCAATCCGGTCAACCACATTGGTCGACCGGTTTCCATGTGATCCGGTCGACCGGTGGAATCAGTTGCGCGAGAGAAGCTCACGAAAATCAGTTCAAAATCTGCAAATCCAGTCCCAAATCGAGATATTTCAAAGGGAAACCACTAGATCTGGGTTCTAGGTCCTAAAACAAGTCCAAAGAACCCAATATCTCCAATTTCTACTCTAGTTTTACTCAAAAACCATCAAAATCCGGTTTGAACCAACAACAAGTTTTAAAATTCAAAAACTTGAGATTCAAGAGAGGTTCTTTCAGTAATCTTACCTCGAATTCTTCTCTTGACGTTGAAAACTTCTTTAAATCTTTGCTTGGTTCAAGATCCGTTTGATTTGGGACACAATGAGAGAGAGAGAGAGAGTGAGAGTGAGCGGGAGAGTGAGAGTGAAGGAGAGAGAGAGTGCACGGGAAAGGAAAGAGAAAGGAAAGGAAAAAGAAAAAAATGAAAAGAAAAGAAAAGAAAAAGGAAAAGAAAATGACGTGTCAATATTTTAAAAGAACAGTCTAGAAATGCGCTCATACACACTTCTGGGTTAAAATAAATTACTGAGAATAATTTAAATACCTTGGAACTATTTAAACTCACATGTGTCAGAAATATTTATTAATTAAACTCAATTAATAATCCAGATTAGGCACACTAATAATGTCAATTATCTTAATTAATCTCAATTAATTCTTCAGGGTGTTACATCCAAACTGAACACTGAGGATGTAATTAACTATGGAAAGAAAAAAAAAACAACACTGAGGATGTAATTAATTATCCAATCCATGATATTTCATCACTTCGTTGGTTGTTACCAAAGGGACGATAGGGGAAAAAAAAAAAAAGGAAGAAAAATGCCGTAGATAAAAAAAAATTGAAATGTTGAGTTTTGAAGAAGGAAAGTTTTCTGAGAATTTGCTTGACCCAAGTAATTCATTTTTATGTAGAACATGTTGCCATGCATGGTGAAAATCGCATTCAGTAGTAATTTATAATGATTGACCTAAATCATGGATTAATGTGATCCTGTTCTACATAACAATGACCATACTCAAGAACTGAATTTAGTTGATTTTTTCATAATGGACTAGGCATTGAAGTTGAAACTTTCATTGCAGTACTATTTGGAAGCTTGGTCTTTCTTCTTATTTTATTAAAAATAGGAATATATATATATATATATATTTTTTTTTTTTGCTAGAAGAAAAATATTTTGTTCCATACCTATCTATGCCCAAAACAAGGACACGCTATTAGTTTCGAAAAACCATGCACCTCCCTCACCATGCAAATCCACACCAATGGACATCACTGAAAACCAAAGATGTCAATAATTATGCTCAAAGATATTTTCAACGAGAAAGACAAATTAGGCCCAACATATGGTCGAATTTTGGCGCTCTTGCCCTTGAATTTCTTTATTATTATTATTATTATGATAATAATTATTATTTTTAATTATTGTATTTTTTTTTTCAAATTTCAAGTTTCCTTTTACATATGTATTTTTAAAAGGTCATCTCTTAAAATTAATAAAATGATGTGGAGTGTCCAAATCGATAATAGTTAGTAAAATTTAATCTGAAATACCCTCGTCTCCATCACTTGAGGTTGTTTAAAAGACAAAAACTGAACTTTCAAATAAGGATAGATCATAGACTATTATTTAGAGGAAAATTAGGCACTAAAAAATTACACAAAAAAAGGACTGTTTTCTACATCAGAACTAGTTTCAACTTATTAATTGAGAAAAATTAACTTGACAACTAAAATGCCAGTCAATTATAAATGTTATTTTGAATTAGAAAAGAGCATCATAACTTGGAATTTTCTTTTCAAATAACACGTGTAGTGTTTTTTTTTTTTTTTTTTTTTTTTGGCCCTGGCCTGGCAAGGTATGGTCAAATGAACAGCATAGAGCTAAGTGTGACAGATAAGATGGTCAAGCTATCATCAGAGAGAAAGAGATGCCATAGTCGTAGATCTTCCCACACAATAATAATGCAACAACACTGCGTCAACCATATGGCCTAGTTTCTAGACGACTAGATATTAGATTAGATTATATTTATAATATCATTCTAACAAAAAATTAAAAAGAAAAAAGAGTAAACAAAAGTAGAGTTTGAAAAATGAGCTAGATTTTTGGGGTTCTTGACCAAACAAACCCCCCATTAAAGATCTTAAAGCTCTTCTCCCAATGTGTAATGAAGGACAATGCAATAAGATAAAGGAAAAAAGCCTTAAGCTCAGAGTTGGCATTGTCAGTAGGTAGCTCAAACTGGAATAATGATCACATATTTAAAAAAAAATTTAAAAGAAAAAAAAATTGAAATAATCAATTTTAATCAAAGTGAATAATTAAGGTAGTGAAGAAAAGGAGGTGTTTTTAATATTTTAACAGTGGCAGTGGCGGTGGTTAATCATCAAGAGCTCTCTTTTTGATGTAAGCGTGGTATAAATGCAGGACCTTTCCTAATTCTCTTTTCCCTTTCACTCTCTTTCAAAACCCCCCACCCCAAAAAAAAAAAAAAAAACCCCAGTTTCTCTCTCTCTCTCTACATTACAATATAAGTGAAAACTGAGAAAAACCTTTGCTTTACATGTAGCCACTTCTCTCTCTTTATTGGGGATGTGACAGTGTTGTAATATTTGCAGGAACAGAGCTTTCCTGAGCCAAAAAACAGGAAAGGTTTTGAAGTTGAATTAAAAGTTTTTATTTTTCCTCTCTGAGTGCCAAAAAAAAAAAAAAAGAAGAAGAAGAAGAAGAAGGTTGAATGGAGGGCAGACTACCAAAAGTAGCTCAGAATCTGAAATGGGTATCTTTCTCTCTCTTGCCTACTTTTAGTTGGGTCTTTATCTTTCTCTCTCCTCTGTGTTTCAGAGCTGTTCTGACTAGGGTTTTGAATAGGTATTTATTATGCTGAAATCAATGTTTGTTTTTTGTTTTAATTGACTGCTTCCTTCCATAAGACTTGAGGCCCTTCTTTGAACTGTCTTTTTTAGTTTCTTTGTCTTGGGAGAGCTTCCTCTGTGTAAGTAAGTTGGTACTTCAAAAGTTGAGTGTTTTTGGCGTTGGAAATGGTAGCTCTTAAATTCGTGTGTGATCCTCGTTGGTAACTGTTGTTTTCTTTTCGGTACATACATACATGGGTTTGGCTTTGTCTCAGTGCTCTTGGCGTTTTCACCTCATTAATTGAACCGGGTTGTCTTGTTTTCTTCTTGTAAGCTTTTTCTTTTTTTTTTTTTTTTTTTGCCCTTTTCTTTTGGGTGGATTAAGTTTTTGACACCAATTTGATGATTCTTCTTTTGTAAGTTTCAAAGTTTTTTGTTATTTCAATTGAATGTTTCCTCTATTCTCTTGCCTTTTTGTTATTCTAATCCTGTTTAAATACTGTTTGAGCTACTAGGGAGCAACTGGGGGTGGATTTTGTGTAGAACCAGATAGCTGGCTGGTTGATGATCAGGATCAATTGTGAAAGAAGGAACTAGTTTGACTGTGTTTGGTATTCTTGTTGAGGAGAATTAGAAATGGATAATATGGGAGAAAAAGATAAATTTGAGGTAGATAATAAGAATGAAGATCCTATGAGTTACTCACCTGGTATGTCCTCAGACTGGAGATTTGATGGCTCCTCCAGTCTTACAAATACATCAATGGGTTTGGTCCAAGCTGGGAATTCCATGGCAATTGACAAATGTGATCTAATTGCTACTTCTTCTTGCTCCTCTGCTTCAATGGTGGACTCATTTGTCCCCACACTTTGGGACCACCACCCCACAAGTTCACAAAACTTGGGGTTTTGTGAAATGGGTGTTCAAAACAATGTAAGTGCTTTAAACCCTTTAGGAATTAGAAAGGGAGTCCCTGCCTCATTGAGAAGTGGAATTGATAGAACACTTGATATGTGTTGGAATCCATCAAGTTCGTTGTTGAAAGGGGGCATTTTCTTGCCGAATATGCCCGGAATGCTACCCCAGGGCTTGTCTCAGTTGCCGGCAGATTCTGCCTTCATTGAGCGCGCCGCAAGGTTCTCGTGCTTCAATGGCGGAAATTTCGGTGATATGGTTAACCCTTTTGCAATTCCTGAACCAATGGGTGTTTATTCAAGGGGTGGTGGGATGATACATGGAGCTCAAGAGGTTTTGGCAGGCAATGGGGTGAGACCGGTATCTGGTATGAACTCTCAAAGGAATGAGCTAAATAATGCGAGTGAAGTATCAAGAGATGCTTCAGTGACTGTTGAGCCGGGTGCTATTGAAGTGAGTCCACTAAAGAATGAGAGGAAAAGCGAGAGCCAAGGGAAATCTCATGATGAAGTAAAACAAGGTGTTGGTGGGTCTGGAAATGAATCTGATGAAGCTGAATATAGCAGTGGCGTCGGAGTTGGTCAAGAGGAACTGTCTATGCTGGAAGGTAACGGTGGGGAAGCTGCTACCAAGGGACTTGGTGCGAAGAAAAGGAAAAGAAATGGCCCGGTAAAGCATGGTTTTGAAACTCTTCTTTAATTATGTATAATAGGCATTGCCTTTTTCCTTATGTTTCCAATGTCAGTGACAGGATTCTGATCTTGAGCAAGCCAAAGGAGCTTCACAACAACATGGTGAATCAGCAAAGGATAATACTGAACTTCAACAGAAAGGAGATCAGAACCCAAGTACAACTACCAACAAGACTAGCGGAAAACATGGCAAACAAGGGTCTCCAGCTTCCGATCCTACAAAAGAAGAATACATTCATGTGAGAGCTCGAAGAGGCCAGGCGACAAATAGCCATAGTCTTGCAGAGAGAGTAAGGCCTTAAGTTTTTTTTAAGTGTGAAGTTGGTTTAATTGAATTCATGAAAACTCTCAAGAACACGTGTGGAAGAGAGCTAATTGATTGTTGGCTATAGGTAAGACGGGAAAAGATCAGTGAAAGGATGAAGTTCCTTCAGGACCTTGTGCCTGGATGCAGCAAGGTGAGTTTTTTTTACCAATAGTTTTAGCATTCTTACAAAAATTATTGTAGCGTTGTTTGATAATTGACAGATTTTTGCAGGTCACTGGTAAGGCAGTAATGTTAGATGAAATCATTAACTATGTACAGTCACTGCAACGGCAGGTTGAGGTATGAGATTGCCATTTCTTCATTTCTCCTGGCAGTTGAGTTTTTTAGATAAGAATTGTCATTCTGTGGCTTGTATTGAATTATAAGAATTCTCGTGTTTGCTTTTACGTTAGGTAGCTATAAAAATCATACTGATACTTATAATTCAAATCTTGTTGTTGCAGTTTTTGTCGATGAAGCTCGCAACAGTAAATCCACGGCTTGATATTAACATTGAAGGGCTCCTTGCAAAAGATGTAAGTTTCTAATGCTATAATTTGTGCATGTCAGCAATAGAGCTAGTAAATCAAGATTTCTCCTTCTGATTCGCCTTTACTCTACGTTTCTTTACAGATGCTTCAGTCGCGGATCGGTTCTTCATCTTCACTAGCATTTTCTCCAGATATGCCTATGGCTTATCCTGCGCTACAACCGACACAACAAGGGCAGCTTATTCTGACGGGTCTTCCCGGAGTGGGGAGCTCTTCTGACTTACTTCGGCGAACAATTAGTTCCCACTTGACACCTTTGACCGGAGGATTCAAGGAGCCTACTCAGGTAGGTACCTTTCAGTTATAGTTAGTACTTTTTCAAGCAAAACATAGGTTCATGTTACCATTTTTCAGCAAGTTTGTATTTGCGCAACATTGATCCCATATATTAAGCAGCACCCATTATTCTATTTGTATTGGCCGCATTGACTTTTTTTTTTTTTTTTCTCCCTACAAATAACCTTTCATATGATACCTTTGACTACAGCTACCAAATGTGTGGGAAGATGAGCTTAACAATGTTGTCCAAATGAGTTTTGGAACCAGAACTTCTAATAACCAAGATGTGGATGGTATACATTGTTGGTTTTTTGCTTATAAGCTTTTTTTTTCAGATATGACCAAAGCGATCTTCTTTTCGCCCCCTAAATTTATATCTTTGTGCTTCATTTTCAGGGTCTCTACCGGCTAGCAATATGAAAGTTGAACTTTGATTATCCTCTTTGTGAATTTTTTGCCAGAGTTCTATGGTGGCCCCATACATTGCACACAACCACGTTAAATGACAAAACCAAACTTCATGAGATTGACACATTTCCTCTTCCAAGAAGAACCAAGGTTTTAACAGGAAGATTAACATGAGAATATTTACTTCCACGAATCAAGCTTTACACTAGAAGATTTCAAAAATCTCTTTTATGAGGCGTTTATATATTGCTGTATATCCAAGAAATTGGACTTCCTTGGTTCAAGGGACTTCGCTTGGAGAAGAACATAATGTATAGATTGAAATTACAAAAGATATGAGAGGAAAATGTCAAGAAAATCGCAACGAAATCATGGTCGTGTTTTGTTCATTGAATTAGAAGCTACTTATGCTGATTAATTATATATTAACAAATGTAATCTCATTTCTTCCTTCTTTTGATTTATTTATATTTTATTTGTAGCATCTTCTCAGTTCTCTCTTTACCTACTACCATCCAGGTAAAGAAAACATGAAATTTCTCCAAAATTTCTAACTTTTTATTTACTTATTTATTTTTTTTTGGGTATGATTCTGTTTTGTAGCATATACTTAAAGTTCATCATCTACCAAAAGGTTTGTACGAATGATCCTAGTTAGGTGAGAAACGGTGCTGTCACAAAAATGGGTTTTTAGAAAACGACGTCTCTTCTCTCGTTGTCGTGTTGTTTTAGTAATGAGGCTTGTCAAGGACATTATTGTCGTTTAGTCACCCGATATTTGTTTGGATTTTTTATGGGGCAAGGTTCAAAGCAAAAGTTTCATATAATTTTGTGGAGAGGGAGTGAGCTTAGGCGCTATCGTGCGGACAGGAAGCGACATATAACCATGAATACGTTCGTTTTTTATAACATTACAAAAGTAGCTATGTCTAGAACAAAGCTATCAGTTGGAAACCACTTTTGTGGGACCCATTGTATAAATTTGCAGAGTCACGAAGCCTCACAACTTTGTTGAAGGTTAACATGACGAGTCACGAAAGGGCTACATAAGTGTTTATAAAGATTACAAAAGCAGTATTTGTCAAGGAAAAAAAAAAAAAAAAACAAAGGTTGAGATTAATATGAACAAGGATCAACACAAGTCCCCAAGTTTTTGTCTAGTCACAAGTAGACCGTTAGAGCGACACTCAGCCAATAAATATATGTTTTGTGACATTGCATCATTAGACCAAAATCAATCCAAGAAGTTGAAAATTCAGGACACTTGCTTGAGAATTGAACACAACTAATAACAATGGCTGAGCTTTCACATCAACGAAATATAAGCTAAAAATTTATTCAAAAACAACAACCCATTTATTTAGGAGACTCAACACGGTTTTAACGCAATTAAAAGACAATACCCTTTCTGGGAGAAAACGACATGTGGTTTTACATGTCGTTTGATATGCTCAATATAATGATGGAGTTCATGGTGGCCATGATGTTGTTGAAGCAAAATTTCATCCAACACTTATCTAAAGTTCATAATTTAGATTGAACAAGTAAATTGTCTAAGGATATTGGAAGAACACTCAAAGAACACAAAGGCCATGTTTGTTTTTGTTTTCGTTTTCATTTTTCATGTTTTTTGAAGCTAAAAAATGAAAACACAATCTAAAAATGCGTTTGGCGCAAAACTTTTCAAAAAACAAAAACAAAAACGTTTTTGTCTTTTTGTGAAAAACTGAAAACGAAAAAAAGACGTTTTCATTTTCACGTTTTCATTTTTTGAAAACGGATTTCAGTTTTTTTTCCTTCTCTCTCTTCCCCAGCCGAAGAAGACGCGGGACATCTGGCGAAAGCCCACCGTCGCTCATCTCCGACTGGCCTGCCACCATCTTCTCCGACTACCCGC
>NW_010358777.1:764659-827723 GCF_000414095.1 Morus notabilis | reverse complement strand
GAAACCCCCCCGTCTTTGCCCCTCTCCGCCTGGCCCGCCACCATCTTCTTTGACTGCCCACCCCCCCATATTATTATTTATTCAATATATTATTAATTTAAATATTATTACATGTTTTCAAAAATTAAACCACCAAACGTAGTTTCAGTTTTTTTTAAAACTGAAATCAATCTCTGAATAAAACTACCAAACGCATTTCAGAAATAATTCCAAAATGAAAATGAAAACGTTTTCATTTCTATTTTCATACAGAAATAAAATCATTTTGAAACCAATTCTAAACGCACCCGAAGAACCTTAAAAAAATAATAGGAACAAAGTGAAAACAATCACAAGTCAATTGTATTTGAGAATGTGACTGTCTTTTTTTCTCTCAAACTGAGAGAATTTATAGTACATTAGGGATTGTGGGTTTAATTCTCCTCATTAATTTAAAAGTTTATTCTCTCTTCAATATAATAAGGCTCTTCACCCTTTTTGGGTGTTACAAATAATTAATAAACAAATTAAACTTGAGTAATTAAATGCCTTTAATCGTCGATCGTTACTTGACATTGATGCTTAATAACTCTTGAACTTCCAACTTCTTTCATACCCGAGCGTACGCTCGGATAGTTATCTTAGCGCACGCTTAGGTAGTTACCCTAGCGTACACTTGGGTGGTTTTCCTAGCGTACACTCAAGTGATTATCCGAACGTACACTCAAGTCACCTAAAAACTTTTTACATTTTATTAGCTCCGAAAAATCCATCCAACTTATGTGTTATTATTTATTTATTTATTTTATAGTTAGAACGCCAATGACATCCTGTTCTCGGACACGTTATCTTTTTCATCGAAAAAATGGTAATTGCTTAGTCTGAAAAAACGACAGAAAAATTTAAACTATAAAAGTCGTAACTTAATTAAACGACAGCAAAGCTTCTACACGAAAACTGCCGTTTTTTCTTCGCTATGAGAACGTCTGCCATGTTTCGAAACAACAATAATAAGGTTCACGGTGAAATAACAATGACATATGGCTTTCTCTCTCTCTTTTTTTTTTTTGGGAGATACATACGGTTTCTTTCGAGTGGCGGACATAAACGAAAAATTGTTGTATGTTTCCATTAGGCCGACGAGAAAGGTTTAATAGAGATGACGTGTCATTTTATCTCCGTACATTGTCCTTTTTCATTTACTGTCGTTTTGGTGTTAACCGCCGTTTCCGACTTATGTCTTTATTTGTGTTTTTTTTTTTGTTGTTTTTTTTTTTTAATGTCGTTCTTATTAGGGGTGACAATTCGTGTCACGTATCGTATTTTGATTATTTTTTTTTAAATTTGCAGTCAACCCGAACACGATCTGTGACACGAAATTTTTTAAAAACTATAACACGAACACGACACGACCACTTTACGAGTTGACATGACACCATCCGAAAATGACTCGTGACACGAAATTGACCCATGAATCTGAAATTGACACAAAAATTGTATACTTTTAATTAATTTTTTACATATTAGAAATAACTTAAAATTCATAACACACTAAATTACAATAACCTCCATTGAAATTAAATAAATAATAGTATAAGATTTTAAATATAATTATCATGATATCACAAGTTCATAATAAAATTTAAAATATGAAATGAAAAATATATGTATTTTTTAGTTTTTTACGAGTTTCGTATCGTGTTCGGGTTTGGCGGGGCCAACCCGAAATTGATCCGTGTTTTTTGTGTCAATTTCAAGTCGACCCAATTCTGACCCGAACCTCTTTTTTTCAACCCTAACCCATAAAATTTGTGTTATTTTTGAGTCGTGTCGTCGTATCGTGACCCATATTATCGGCTCTAGTTCTTATGTCGCCATTTCTTTTTCTTTCTTTCTTTTGGCTACTGTTGTTATTCATTCCATTATTAATTTTGTTTTCTTTTTTTTTTGTCATTGTACTTGAAAAAACAACAAAGCAGAACAAGCCAGTTCCGAGTTCGCAACGCAACAGTTATAGCTTGTGTGGCTTAACCGGAAGGCAATGCTCAAACTTCTGATTACATAAATACCTTAAAGTTATAATCTTATGTCGTTTCCCGCCAAATATTAGTTCGGTTGCAACAAAAATGTGTTGGTCCTCTAACTACTGTAGTGGCTTGCTCAAACTTTGCTGCGAAACTCAAAACCAAGCGCTAGCAAAGAAGCTCCATGGCCACATTGTCAGAAACTTGACAAACCCAGAAATCTTTCTTTCCAATAAACTCATCGACGCGTACGGGAAATTGGGTAAGGTGAGATATGCGCGCCACTTGTTCGATCAAATGCCTCAAAGAAATCTTTTCTCGTGGAATACCATTCTCTCCGCTTATTCGAAATCTGGTTATCTTTCTGAGATGCAAGAGATCTTTGATCGAATGCCATCTCGTGATGGAGTCACTTGGAATGCGCTTATTTCCGGGTATGCTTCTTCTGGTTCAGTGGCTCAGACTGTAAAGGTTTATACTTTGATGTTAAGTGATGGAACCGTTAATTTGAACCGGATTACGTTCTCGACGATGCTTATGCTCGCGTCGAGCAAGGGTTGTGTAGACTTGGGCAAGCAGGTTCATGGGCACGTAGTGAAATTTGGGTTCGAGTTGTACTTATTTGTTGGTAGTCCTTTGGTGGACATGTACTCAAAAGTGGGCTTAGTATATGATGCGAAGCGGGTTTTTGAAGGGTTGGAGGAGAAAAATGTGGTTGTGCATAACACAATGCTTGCAGGGCATTTACGGTGTGGATTGATGGAAGACGCGGAGTGTTTATTTCGTAGAATGCGGGAAAAAGATTCGATATCTTGGACTACGATGATTACTGGGCTCACCCAGAATGGTTTTTGCGGAGAGGCGCTTAACAAGTTTGGAGAAATGAGATTGGAAGGTTTGACAATGGATCAATTTACATTTGGTAGTGTATTGACTGCATGTGGGGGACTGTTGGCCTTGGAAGAAGGCAAACAAATTCATGCTTTTATAACTAGGACATATCCTAAGGATAATGTGTTTGTGGGGAGTGCTCTTGTTGACATGTATTGCAAGTGTAAAAGCATAGAAGCGGCTGAATCAGTGTTCAAGAGAATGCTGCACAAGAATGTAGTTTCTTGGACTGCAATGGTAGTTGGTTATGGCCAGAATGGATACAGTGAAGAGGCTGTACGAATCTTTTGCGATATGCAGAGAAATGGGGTTGAACCAGATGAATTTACCTTGGGAAGCGTAATTAGCTCTTCTGCAAACCTTGCTAGCTTAGAAGAGGGTGCTCAGTTTCATGGCCGAGCGACAGTTTCTGGCTTAATTTCTTTCATTACAGTTCCAAACGCACTTATTACATTGTATGGAAAATGTGGAAGCATAGAAGACGCCCATAAGCTATTCAATGAAATGAAAATAAGGGATGAAGTCTCTTGGACTGCATTGGTATCAGGGTATGCCCAGTTTGGAAAGGGCAATGAGACAATTGCTTTGTTTGAAAGAATGTTATCCCATGGCTTGAAACCCGATGGGGTTACTTTCATTGGCGTTCTTTCAGCTTGTAGTCGAGCAGGTCTAGTGGAGAAAGGGCGTCACTATTTTGAATCTATGGTGAAAGCACATGGAATTAAACCAGTTCTTGACCACTACACTTGCATGATTGACCTTCTCAGTCGAGCTGGAAGGTTAAAAGAAGCAAAAGAGTTCATAACTAAAATGCCTTGTAAGCCTGATGCAATTGGTTGGATCACCTTGCTGAGCTCTTGCCGGACTCATCGAAACATGGAGATCGGGAAGTGGGCAGCTGAGTCTCTTCTGGAATTAGAACCCCATAATCCTGCAAGCTATGTCTTGCTCTCGAGCATCTATGCTACTAAAGGAAAATGGGAAGATGTGGCAAAGTTAAGGAGAGATATGAGAGATAAGGGGGTGAGAAAGGAACCAGGGTGTAGTTGGATTAAATATAAGGGCAGAGTACACATTTTCACAGCCGATGACTGGTCAAACCCATTTTCAGATCAAATATATGCTGAACTGGAAAAACTAAATGGAAAAATGATAAAGGAGGGTTATGTGCCGGATATGAGTTATGTTCTTCATGATGTTGAGGAATCCAAGAAGAGGACATTGATTAACTATCACAGCGAAAAGCTAGCGATTGCTTTTGGGTTGATACTTATTCCGCCTGAAATTCCCATACGGGTTGTCAAAAACCTTAGAGTTTGTGGTGATTGTCACAATGCCACTAAATATATTTCTAAGATCACTAAGAGAGAGATACTTGTAAGAGATGCGGTTCGTTTCCATTTATTCAAAGATGGGGCGTGTTCTTGCGGCGATTTCTGGTAATGATCGGAAGATCAGGAGAGTGACCAAAAAAGTTTTGATTAGTACATTCATTTGATGTGTTCTCGTCATTTTGCAACAATCACATTTTTTAGAGTAACTTCTTCACAAAGTGGATGCATTGTTCAGGTTTGTGGATTTCATCCATAGCTCTATATAAATTATACAAGCAAACATCTATTCAAATTCAATAGCTGCCATCAGTTGCTTGGCTAGACCTGGCCGAGAATATTTAACATGATGTAGTTGAGTCATGCTTGACGGATAAGATTATTGAGGCAAGAGACAGGAGAAATTTACTTATTTGCTTCTGTGTAGAAATAACGCTCAAGCATAAGCTTTTAATATGCTTGTTGAGATGTTAACTAAACTGTACTGCACGCATACGTGCAAGCATTTACTCTTTTTTTTTTTTTTTTGCTGAAAAGTATGTGCAAGCATGTATCATATTAATTGGATTGGTCAACATTTTAGAATACATGCTGCAGTTTTATCCTCCATTTCTCTGGTAAGGTAATGTCTTTCCCTGAGGGAGTTTGTGAATTTGCCAAATAGATCAAGTGACACATACTTTTGATTTTAAATGAAGAGGAAAGAGATTTCTATAATTAATATCACAGGAAAAGAGAAATTTATACTAAAACAAATACGGAAAAGAACACCAAGTCTAATAGCACAGATCATAGAAGAGTTGAAGGGGAAATATCCAAATATTTTTCAACAATGTAGATTAACTTACAAAACTCTTAAACATTGTGAATAACTAACTATATAGATCACAAGAATTGTGCGTCTGAAGCGTACTTTTTATTCCTGTGATGACCTGATGCACTCCCCTTGACCTTGATGTGGGTTCTGCATTATGTGAAAAAAGAGCTAATTAAATCAGACTTATAATTGAAAGCCAATTGATGTAAAATAGAAACATTGACAAGCTTTACCTGCAGCTGTGTGCAGATCTCTATGAGCTCAGCAGGAGGAGCCCAATCACCTTTTGCAAATCTCTATGAATTCAGCAGGAGGAGCCCAATCACCGAAATTCCTCTCAATAAACTGGTAAGCAATGCCACTCCTTCCGCTCCCCATAATGAAAAGTCCTCCTTTGATTTCTCCTTCTCCTTTCAAGTTCTGCTTTATCCCCATTGCCTTCGCGCGCCTGTAATTTGCTATGGCTCGCAGGTTGAAAACAAATCCTGACAGGAACTTCTCTTTGAGCAGCTCCCCACCACCAAGAGCTTTGAAGAAATCCAAGCCCCGGTCGTAGAGTACAACGCCACCCCAGTACCTTGGCCAGAAGTCTTTCACCTGCATCATCAAAGCAAGAGTTCAGCCCTGTGTTATTCGAAAGCATGAGAAGTATAGTGGCGAATACCTCTGATTCTATGTGTTCATGAAGAACCGCATATAGTTGAACTCCCAGTGCATCAAATATTGGTTTTTTGGCATATAGCTGGTGAGCTTCAGCTCTACACATAATGCACCTGTTTCAAGTCCAATACATGTAAAGAATCAGTTATGTTTGATCAATTACATCCAACGGAAAACTCTTTTTCTCTAAATACTCCCGGACCTTTTCTTCAAAGTCGCCAATCCATATCTTATCCATTTCTAAGCACGCTTTTACACTGGAGTCATGTTTCTTATCTAGGCTATACAAACATATCCACAGAACTATGACACCTTTTCTTTTAACTTATTTTGATTCGAGTGATGGTAGATTTGTTGTTGAGGCATAATTTGTAAAAGACACGTGCTATTAAAGATTTACCCGGGACGTCGAATGCAGAGGATCACAGCTGGTTTATCTCGCCACAATTCTGATGCCTTCATTGGAGGTGCCTTGGATTTCACCAAACGCTCCATCCCAATCTTGTACTCTGGAGTTAATTTCTGCAGCGAGATGTTTTCGATAGCAGAATAAGGAGCAACTTGATCAACCACAGGAGGAGGTTTCACGCAACCACACGCTCTACTCTCGCCTGGCCCTGCAGCAACAATCCCTTTGAAGGTGTATCCTTCACCAATCTTGAAACTAGCCAAGGACTGCTCAAGCGATTTACTGCTATTTCTCGCCATTGGTCTCGTTATACTTCGCAGGTTTTGAGAGTTGGCCTGCACAAAGCTCTTGTAAGTGCTGTTATTTGTGGATGGTCTGCTGGCCATTCTGGTGGGAGGAAGAGCTTTTGTTTGGGGAGAGGAATCAGTACATGGGCCGCTCCTGTCCATGAAGCGCGCGATATGGCCTCTCTTCATGCCAAACTGTGAAGAAAGATCTGCAGAACTCAAACTAAGAAGCTCAGGAAGACATTTCCCAGATAACTCAAGCTTATCTCCATATTGCATCAGCGAACGGTCGTGCAGGTATGTCCTGATCTCCAGTGCATCCTATAGTTAAACAGAGAAAATATACCTTATGTTACGGACTAACCTTTACTAACGAGAGCAATGAAATACACTCAATCACACAGTTAATTTATAGTGGTTTACTCTCAAGGTCAAGCCGCATGCCAACTCTCTGTTCGGTCAATAATTTGGCTCCAAAGACCCAACATCCCGGTATCGGAGGTGGATATGTTTGTTCTCAGATTAGTGTGCTTCTGTTGAGAATAAAAATATTGGTGAAGGTTGATTCAGGATATAACTAACCTTTTGTTCTCGTGTCATATTTGTGGCATCCATGTCTTCTACATTCATGATCTTCAAGGTTGGTACGTCATCCCAGCCTTCCTCTAACAGCTTTGGAAGAAGTTCTTTGAGAATTCCATTCCCAATAAATTCTTCAATCGAAAAAGAAGCCATTTTATTTTTTTGAAACCAGAGAATGATTCAAAAAAACACAACTTTCCTTTTCTGAAGCAAATCCTTGAGGTATATATATAAGGTCTTTACTACATTAAAATAGTATTTTAATGTCCGGCAATATCTATGACGCAAAAGGTTGTATTGGTATATTTGTCTCTCGTTACAATCCAACTACTCCAAATAAGTTGAGCTGGGATTATACAGCCATTCTTACAATTAGGTCCCTTGGATATTCTATAGAGAAGCAAAGATTTTCTTCTCTCTACATGATTTTTGTGGATTTTCTTGGGTATCAAGTATTATACTATGCTTCTGACTTATTGGTGAGCTCCAAGAATATTATTCTAAAATAAGTTGCAAACCACCCCTTTAATGCGCTTAACTATATAGGGACAAAGAGAAAACAGATTGTAAACGACAAAATATACAAACAATATCCGGACTGACAACATTGGAAACTAGATGTCAAGGTAATATTTCGACTAAAATATTGATTAGTGGATGGATTTGAAGTAATCTCAGATGTTTATAAACATGGTTATGTCATTGCCGGCCAAGTCCTGCTTTGCTTATTGTATACTATGTTCTCCAAAATGTCAAACTCTGTTGCCATATTTGCATGACAAGTCCCCTGCCTTTTGATTATGTTGCACTCAGATCACCAAACGTTTTTTTTATTCCATTTAAATTCAAATGGTATACTGTTGTAGCAATTGCATCCTTGGGCTGCGCAACGTCCTTTCCGCCGTTAACTCATGACATGTATAAATGCGTCACATTTTCAGGGGCATTTGTGTAGTTTTAAAATCGTCAATTGATATTTCAGACGTTCTTCGCACAATATCCTACCATACTAGTAGGAAAAAAAACACTCGTTACTACTTTTTTAGCAGTTCACTAGTTATCAAATTCTGTCAATTTAACATAATATTTAAATAAAAAAAACTTTGATGTGATTTTGGTTAAATTTAATGTTGAAAAACATGATAACAAATCTATAATAATGTAAGACAACTAAAGGTCTCCAGAATAATAAATCCATCGAATCCAACCTCTTAATTTATCAAAAGTTGCATGATTACAAGCATAGCTCAGCAGTAGATCCGTACAAAAGTAGAGAAAGGAATAAGAGAAAGAGGGAAATAATTGATGAGAGATTTTGAAATTTCATGAAATGGCCTGAAAAATAATAACAAGTGTACTATGCATGTGATACGTCAATGGGAAAATGAACACCAATGTTGCCAAAAAAAGAAAAAGGAAAAAAAAAAAAAAAAACAAAAATGGCAAAAAAAAAAAAAAAAAAAAAAAAAAAAAAAAAAAAAAAAAAAAAAAAAAAAAAAAAAAACCTTTTTTTAGCCCAATAGGCTGGGGCCGATCACTAGGCCAACGTTGCTCTCGGTCCGGTCTGGCTATTTAGTGTATTGCTTGCTATAAAAACATAATGTTAGGGACTTAAATGAGACTGAGAAAAGTTAAGGACCCTAGGTGAAACAAAGAAAGAGGTTAAGGATTTATGTTGCAAAACCCCCCCACCCAAAAACCCCCCCCCCCCCAAAAAAAAAAAAAAAAAAAAAAAGAAGCAATTATGCAACCAACTTGTACAAGTAGGGTCGGTCGAAATTGATCTCTTTCGATATAAAAAGGGAGACCCCGAAAAAAAATAAAAAATAAAAATAAATAAAAGGAAGTTGCTATCCTCATGCCCGTTGATGTCAATCTTTGACTACAATTTAAAACTTGGCCATCTCCAAATGTAATCCATTCCGAGGAAATTCTCATCTCTTGTGAGAGATAGTAGGAGATCCCCACGACACATGTTCAAACTTTGTCACAGTCACCAAAGGGGTGTGTGTTACGTTATGGAACGTCTTTCTACCTTTGGCAGAGCGAATTTCAAGGTTTTTACATGTCCAAACCAAATCAATAATCAGGAGTGTTTTATCTTTTCTAAGCCAATCATACTTAACATTATGGAGAATCTTAAGCGGTGTATAAAAATATACCTTACCTGTAAGACACAATTTTTATTATTACCTTCTCATTTCGTTCTGTGAAAGAGTTGGGCAAGCATGATTAGTGGTGGAGCCACTTGAGGCCGGAATGAGGAGAAAATTAGCATCTTCAACAATAACTTCAAAAATTTTGTATTTTTCATATTTCGTCTCATTAAGATTCAGTTTTTCCATGTACGTCCTCATTGAACTTTATGCATTTTATTTTTATTTTTATATTTACAAAAAATTAACGTATGTCCCCATTAAAATAGAGAGTTAGCTCCGCCATTGAGCGTGGTCATTGTATAAGTTGAGACCCCATAACAATATTTACAGCTACCTTTTAGGGAACAATTGAGAGCAATGTAATCATGTGAGTATACTTACATTTCCTTATGGCAGGACATCTTTTATTAGATACAAGAGAAGTTTCACATTGTATAGTAGGAAGTAGTGGAAGTGGGCATCTTATTTAAATGTCTCAGAATTTTCTCAGCCATTTGTCTTGTATTACCATTCCCATGATGGAAAGCACTGACCAATGTGGAAGGCAACAATCTATCTTTTGATATATCAGAAATAGATTTATCCCCTCCTTTCATTAAGAACTTTTCAATCATCCAAAAGGACTTTTGCCGCAATCCCTCTTGCGTGTGCTCTTTCACAACATTCAGAACATGTTGTAGCGCATCAACTCCATTCAATATGCTCACACTCTTCTCCACATCAACTTTGTCATCCAACAAAGTGCATATAGCCGACAATACAGCTTCAACAACCTCTGGATTCTCATGGTCAAGACAAGCCAGCAATCTCTCAACCGCCTTTGCATCCACTAAACAGAATGTGTTTTCTGAAGAGCATGCTCCTCCGTGAACTGGGCATACCGCGGTTTTCTTCCTCCTAGATGAGCCCGGAGACAGAAACTTGGGAGCGGAGAACATCCTCAGGAGCTTGGTTTTCTTTACTTCTGGTGGTTTGGATAGATTTATTGACTCTGATGAGAGATTCTCCAACCCTATGGCGGATAGCCTCTGGACTTCGTCGCTCGATGTTTTCACAAGCAGTTCTGTGAAGACGGCTGTGAAATTATGGGATCTTGCTAGAAAGAGGATCTGAGGATCGAACAATGTCGTTGTGAATCTGACTAGAATTCCCACTAGGCCTTCCAAGTAACTGCTTGTGTGCCTGCTTGACCTTGTTCCAATCTTCTGAATCTGATTGATGGTTTGTAAGATTGTAGGCACAGTGTTCTTGGAAAGAAGAGCTAGGTTGAGTGTCAAGTGTTGTTGGGGGAGTTTCGCGATAAACTTTGCCGAAATTGCTTGTTTTTCGGATATTCGTTTTACTTCCCTGGGGCTTTGGATGAGGCTCTCGGGTTGGCCTCTGATTTTGCAGAGCTTTTCTGCTAGTGTGTGGCCTATTTGGGGTGAGAGCATTATTAGTAATTTAATGGCTGCAATCCCAAGCTCTTCACGCGGATTGTTTATGAGTTCAATGAGAATGTAGCTTGCTTCACTCTCTTTGACCACTGAGATAATTGTGGCCATTGATTTGGGAGTCTTTGTGAGGCACAAAAGTATTCTTAAAAGGTTGATGTTTAGCTCATCTGGGGCTGAGTTCTTGAGCATGTAGATGATGCCGTGGACACAATAGTCTGAAGTCATGGTGTGGCCATTGGAACTAGCTTGCAGGTTCTCAAGCTCAAGACCCGACTCGAGTATATTCGCCAGTATCGCAGCTGCTTCAATTTTTGAATTCACTAGCTCGTCGTAGATACTCCGACTGAACATCTCTTCAACCATGATTTGTATAATTCCAGCTTCAGTAAGTACTTCAGCATTAGGTTGGTACAAAGAGATTTGTGCCAAAGCCTTGAACGCCGCCCTTCGAGACAGAGCGTTTCCAGTTCTTACCATTTTTATTAGACTGGGAGACGCTCTTTCGGCCACATAGGTTCTGCTGTCATGTCCTAGAACAATATCCCCAAGATAGCTTGCCATTTCTGTCTTCATCTCTTCACAGCCTTCACATCAAATTTCAACAAGCAAGTTGAGATTAGAGAACAAATTACTTTTCAAGACCACGTTTTAGAGATCTCATCACACCTTAAAACTGCATAATTAGTATTTAATACTGCTAGTTTTGTTTCAACACACACAAAAGTCCAAAAGTGAATGAGAATGCTTGCTTTCTGAATAAATAGTACCTTGTTCAATATTATACAAAAGTGGTTCCAAGAGTCCGTTTTCTGCCATGCACTTGATGTTATTCGGTGAAGTCTCCAAGTTAGTTAAAGTTTCACCTGCTTTTCCTGCAGCAAAGGCATCAACTGAAGGTTTGTACTTAATTGTTATCAGCATCAGAATTGCTCCAGGAACCAATCCTATTTTGTCGCACAGCGAATGCGATCGTGAAAGCTCGAGTAACAATAGCAATGACGCATGCCTTACAGGCTGGTAATTACTTGACAGCATTCTTATCAGCACTGAAAAATCCAATTTCTCAGCTATCATTTCCTGCACCCAAAACATTAAAAAAATAGAATGAACACACTAGCAATTAATTGCTATGTCTAAGCAAGTGAAATCACTAATTGCTCAAAAGAGTCGAGACCTTGCTTTCGTTGTCATCCTCTGCCAATTTTGTTAGCAGTTCCAAAACTGCACATCTAACATCTTGGTTCTTGTACTCCAGAGTCTTAACTAGCAAAGGCAACATTCCGACACTGCAAACTTCAACCTTGTTGTATGGATTCCTTTCACATATCCCATGAACTTCTTTTATAGCTTCAAATACCATATTATCTGAACTAGCCAATGACAAAGCAGCCCGCGCTACCTTAATCGTTGCTACTTCATTCCTTTTCTTCCATTCCTCTATGGTGGACTTAAGAGCAATATTTGAGTTGTAAACTCTACTAACCAATTTCTTTCCAGAAGATGGGCAGAAAATCTCCTCAGAATCTTTGAACATTTCAAACCACTCACCAATTGCTTTTCTTTCATATGTTAGTCCACTTTCTATAGTGACTGGATCATCCATGATCTTCTTTGTTAATGGACAACAGAAAGTTCCATATAGAGGCTCTACTGTTCCATATAGAGGCTCCATGTAGTGAGTCACTTGGGGCAAAATTGCCAAGGATCTGTTCATGTTTCCAAGTTTCACTTGGCTACTATCACTTTTGCTTTTGGGGAGACTATTTTTGGGGTCTAAGAAGTAAGGATTATCCGTTGAAACCTCCACATTGATAGAGTAGAGATCTTTTTCTTCTAGTGTTGTTGTTACTTCAATTGGTTGCCTATCCGGAGACAACATCTGCGCATCTGAATTGCCAAGCTGAGTCGCTTTAACTTCGAAATGAGAGTTCTTCATCTCATTCGAAAGAGATTGAATCGCAACTTCTGCGTATATTTCCTCTTTGAACGCTGAGGAAGGAATTGAGCTCAGATGTTGTCCCATGCTTCTGATCACCTCCTCCAGCTGTGAAATGATGCTCTCGAGTTCGGGACCTGAGACGGGTTTGTTGCCCTTTTGTAGTCCTTGCACAAGATCCTTGGCCAAATCAACGCTTTGGGATAGAGATCGAACAATCTCCATTGCGTTTGGTGGGGAGTTCTCCGTACTTTGTAGCTCCATTATGGCTATAGAAACCCTGTAGAAGTAGCACCCAATTTCGATAAAGTTTTCCTGCTCTCCCTCTATGTATGTTACTGATTCTATGATCTCCGAGATGGCTACTAATAACAAATCCACAAGACTCGTTATCAGAGTTGTATCTTCTTTTATCTGTTCAAAAAAAGTGAGAAAGAACAAATCAAATTTCATTATCAATGCTAATAGTAGGGATAGTGGTTTTGTTATCTATTGTACTTTCATATATAGTACAGTTGAGTAACTTCAAATTGGTGCAGAAAATCATGACTGATCTGAAACCATTAGAGGTTGTTTGTAAACAAAGAAAACTTGACTAACAAGGAAAAGAACTATGCCTAATATCTGAAATTAAATTCTCAAAATTTGCACTTTTCAGCTTCCAAAAGAAGGCTTTGATGCTAGCTTATTATATCACCTTCAGGCTTTAACTTCAAAAACCAATCAATACATAGTACTGGAACCATATGTGAATCCAAAAATTTTATATGATCCATTATTAAGATTTTAGTTCTGAGACTCAGAGAAACTAATTTCAAAAGATTAAGAACAACTAATAGCTTATAGAAGCTCCTACCGACATCGCATCGATGCTGCTGTTTTTTTTGCTGAACCCGATTGACCTTACTGGTATGAGCACCCACCCCAATTTTGCAAGAACAAAGCAGTAACTATCTTTTGAAGGCATAGAACTTCTGTGATAAAAAAAAATATATACATATTTTCCTCAGCTGGATATGCCGATATAGTATTACCGGTTGCAAAATTTTTTGCATCTTCTTCATGTTTGTATTTTCTGAGAAAATGACTTGAATTCTTACTTAGACTAAGAAAGAAGCTGCATAAGACTTGGTAGGCTTGGTAGACTTGGTAGACTTGGTAGACTTGGTACACCTGGTAGGTTTGATTCGGTGCAAGTTTCTTTCTCATAATTAACCTGTACAAGACAGTCTTGGGTATTGGTTATTGATAATGAAAAGTTGACATTGCTATTGGTAAACTCCAATGGCATTGATTTTTGGTAGTCCTTACTCTATTATTATCTTCTTTTTCTTCGTTGTTACTGTGCATTAATTTGTCAAATTAATACATTAAAGTTTTGAAGTTTAATTGGTAACTCAATCTTATCGGAACTTCCCCATTTGTTTTCTCTTTTTTAAATAAAATAAAATTGTTTAGTCATTTTATCTTCGACTGGAGAAGAGTGACAAGAAATTTGAGATTCTTGAATTTTCAAAGGTCATAATATGATACCCATCTGACATGTTAACTTTTGGCATCGATATTCTTAGCCCCTGATTTTTTTTTTTTTGAGCAATTCTTAGCCCCTGATTTAACTAAGTAAATAGTGATACTTTTTGTCCATAGTTCTCTCAATACTATGTAAGCAAAATGTGGGAGAATATAATAAATAGTAAATTTTTGAAACTAAATTAAGTAAATAGTAGATTTGAAAAATATTTAAAGTAAATAACAGTTTACTGTGTAAATGTTTCATTTACGATTAGTAAAAATAGTTTACGTAGTAAAAAATATGTATTGACATAAAAAAAATTATTTTTTACTAGTCGTAAAAATAAAATTTAGGTAAAAAGTATGTATTGACGTGGGAAAAAAACTTTTTTTACTAGTCATAAAAAGAAAATTTATGTGGAAATTTTTTTTTTTTTTTTACCAATTGTAAATAAAACATTTACATGATAAACTGATATTTACTTCAAATAGTTTTAAAATCTGCTATATACTTAATTTAGTTTAAAAAAATTTCTATTTAATATAATTTCCGTGAAAAGAAAAAATATTTAATACAATTACACATAACATGGATGATAGATACACGTTCTAAGGTATCCTAAAAATATGGACATTTCAGGGATGAGATATTTCTATACCATGTTTCAGCCAATATTCTTAAGAAAGAATCATTTTATCATGAATGAACAAATGCACACAACAACTAGATAGTATTAAATTATTAGATGATGCTCCTGAATCTGATTGTTAGTGGTAACAAGATCATTTATGTAAAAAAAAAAAAAATAGAATGCAAAACAGCCGGGTCACAAGTTTTTGGTGTGATCGTGGGAACAACTGCTTTCTTAGGGGCATCTTCAGCTCCACTGGCGACACAAGTGACGTGTGTTAGAGGCTTATCATGAGGCATATTTGGCTCCGCCGGCGACACAAGCGGCGTGTGTTAGAGACTTACCATCCAAAGCCTACCCATGCGAACTTAAAACCTGCCTGAAGGAATAATTTCTGAGAGGGTGGGAGAACTCTAAAATTCTTGTGTGTATCAACTTAGGTTTGGGGGTCCCTTTTATAGGGCTTAGAAAAGACTATGACTATTTCTGATGCGGAACAAAGAGTTTTTCCACTTTTTTTTTAATTTCTTGAGAGTTTTTCCTTCGGATTTTTTAACTTCACAAGAGCACTTTAATAGACAATTTCTCATTCATTTATTCATCATTTTAAACATATAAATATATCATTATGATGTTTTTATAATGGAAAACACAATTCTAAATTGAACCCTTACTAATACAAAATAGAGTTTTCAAACTATTTTTCCAACACTGACAAAAGGAAATAGAAAACACAACGACAAATAGAGTTTTCAAACTATTTTTCCAACACTGACAAAAGGAAATAGAAAACACAACGACAAAAGGAAATAGAAAAGTCTATAGTAAGGGGTAGTACTTTCCCCCTACTGGTAGTCGCTCAATTGCTTTTGTATGGCTCAGTTTGAAAGTTACACTTCACTATAATAAAATTGATTACATCTGATTAACTTTAAAAAAAAACACCAACAACTAAATTCATGAAACACCCGGTTAAATTAATTGAAATAAATTAATTTAATTTTGTTATTAGTGTTAGTTAATTGAATAATTAGCGATTAATGTGCTCTCATCCTTCTTGCTAGGCTATGTAACGATTTTGTCTTCATATTAACGCGATCAAGCTCCATTTCATCTCCAAAAATTTGTGAAATCGGTGGAAATCTAGTCGGAGTTGCAAGGGTAAATCTCGCGGCAACGAGGTGGGCTGTTGAGAGAGGGTCGACGATGACAACGGTGGGCCAAATGGGGAGGGGATGTGGTTGAATTCTCAAATAGAGAAATTTTTTGGAATTATTTTAATTTTAATTTTTTTAATACGTTTTGTAAAAAATAAATTATGTGCAAATTTCACATTTTATGTTTTCAAAAAGGGGTTTAGGGTACAAATTTTTTTTTTCTAAAATGTTAAGGTGCCGTTTTAATATTATAAAAAATACATAATATTAAAAACATATTTTAATATAACACAAGTATCAACACGATTTAATCTTTTTAATTTTTTAGACAAATAACCAAACTTTTTTTTTTTATTTTAAGAAAATAATCATTTTTTACCATAGCCAATCAACAATTGATTGATTAATTACTAATTTGTCAACGACTTATTATTAATTGAAATTAATTAAAAAAATGTTACTGACTCTATTTTAGATTATGATACAGATGCCACCTTATTTATTTGACACAGACATTTTGATTTTATCAAACAAAAGCACTTAACAATGACTCACTTTTTTCTAACATATTTACAACACTGCCATCCTTCTTTTTTAACCTTTTAAATTATATCTTTTATTTTAGGCACTACTCTTTTTTTTTTTCCCTGAAAATATTGTGCACGCATTATTAGTTTTTGCAGCGCCCGAGTGCCGGTTGGGTCCTTATCTATGACGATTTTTTGGGTAGGATTGTACATAGATTGGATTGGTACGGAGTAAAATTTTTTATTATCCGGCCTCAAAAAGTGTGGATTGTTTAGAAAAATTTCACAACCTAATGATGTTTGGGTTGAGTTGGGACGGGACGGGGTGGGTTGGGTGGTCAGGTTCATCATTCAAACAATCAAAGTTCAATTCAACATTCAAAATTCATCATCAAATAGAAATAATAACTCTAACATTCAAAGTTCATCATCAAATAGAAATAATACTGATTAGTCCATCATCAAATAGATAACAATTCAAAGTTCAATCCAACATCAAACATGAAGCAAAGTAGTCCATCCAACATCAAACATAAAGCAAACATAAATTAGTTGTTTAATTCAAATATATCCAAAACAAACACTGCAATAACAACCATCCTTATCAGTCCACACTCATAGGCTCCTTATCAAGCATGTTTGTGTGGATTGAGTTGTAATATGCGGGTTATTATAGGCTCAACTCACAAACTGCCCTAAACACCTCAGACATTTAGTGAGTCAAAAAATAAAAAATAATGTTATAAGTTACTTTTTTTAAGTTAGGTTGGAGTGGAATGAATTTAAATTTAAATTTATGTACAACCCTATTTCCTATTTCTGGGTTCCTATTTCCTACATAACCCTCATCTCCTCTCCTTTGCCTTCGTCATTTTCCCTATGTCAAAACAAGATTCTACCGCTCAAGTTGTATCAAACCCTTTTACCACAGAAAATCTATTTGGCAAAGAAACAGAGGAAAAAAAAGAAAAAAGAAAAATGGTCTCAAACTCTATCAAACCAGAGACAATCTGTTTGGCAAAAAAATAATTAAAAAAAAAAGAAAGAGAGAAATATTGATGGCAAAAATAAATAAATAAAAAAACCAAAAAGATCTACTTTCTTCTTGTAGACCAAAAATAGGGGCAACCCCTAAAATTTGTGAAATTCTTCGGAAGGTATGCAGAGGCCCACAAAATTTCCTAACGAATTTTCAGTTTTTCTTCATCATTTGATTTTCTTAAACCAGATTCATGGTGCACATAACACCAAGCAGCATAGAAATCTCATAATTATTCAAAACAGTAACTTTCCGAAAATCTAGAAACACCCACACAATGATCAAATGCAAGGGAAATAAGCGGAGATTTGAGGGTATTGTGGCCACCGTCATCCCCGACAACGCCGACTCGCTGAACTCTGACAAGAGGTACGAACAGACCACGGCGAGGTGCGCCGTGCAGATGGTGGATTTGCGATGGGGCTTCTTTCTCTTGTGGGTGGCTCGCGTGTTGAAAACCAACTCTAAATTTTATATGGAAAACATTACTCGAGCCGCCCTTGATGTGCAGTACGGGCTATTTAAGGAAAAGTGAAGAGAAGTAGGTTTTGACCTTATTACTTGTTAACTTCACTTATCCTGGATCAGGAATGATACATGAACATCTCCAATTTTTCCATTTTCTTGGAACAACATCAGACATACAACATCGTTTAAAGAACAAAAACATCCTCATTCCAAAAAAATACTTCTTGCAAACATATATACATACAAACACATATTTAACTCCTTTTTTCTTTTTTTTTCCAAACATACGCAATAGAACACTCCCCAAGTCAAAATGAAATTCATTCTCTCTTTAATTCCAACCAAATAACTATATCCATGAACTATTTCTTTTAATCAATCCCCTGAAATGTCAACTCACTCAAAAACAAAAAAGGAAAAAAAAAGAGCCAATCTTGTTATTGTTTTCCATAATCATACTCGTACTCATAATTTCATAATTCATTTTATCCGTCCACCAAACTAAACTATACTATACAATAAATTTATGATAATTAAATTTTTTTTTTATTTCTTCATTCACAATATAATTACAACTAAAAAGAGCATTAGTGAGTAATCAATATATACAACAAAAATGTACATTCGTATCACCAAACACCAAACAAAAATGTACATTCTTTCAAAGGTCACAACATTAGTATCCTCAACTCTATCGTGTAGTAATCCAACAGCAATTGACTCCCAGTCCAATTCCTATAAGGAAATTTCGTGAGTAACTTCATAATAGAAGGTAAAAGATATGCAATAAATAAGGTCGTATTTTGTTCACTTTAGAGTCTCACAAGTTCTCCTAGAATGCGTGCTACTTCAACTGGATGGATGATGAAGGGCTCTCCACTGCATCGCTTCTGACCATCATGAGCCTCAAAAGCTAGCTGCAAACCAGTAAAGCTATTTTTAATTTAAAAATAACCACCAATTTGAAATAATGGTTGGTGGGAAAAGCATGCTACATAAATTATTTTGTGTAAGTGAGAGCTGACCTTAAGAGCGTTATGGATCAATTCCAGTTCTTTAGATGGAATATATGAAATACAAGGTTTAACTCAAATCATGAATAGACAGTATCCATGGTCTAAGATTCTACAGGAATCAACAATACAAGGTTCTCAAATCATGAATAGACAGTATCCATGTTCATAGGATAAGATCATCATTTAGATTCTAGGTTTGGAAAATCAAATACCTCCCACAACCTTTCAGGGGAAACCTCGTCAAAGACATCTGAAGTCAAGGATGAAGAACATACATACAATCCACATAAATATGTGTGTGTAGAAATGAAACATAGCTAGGAATTCTGATGTCCACACATTACAAAGGAATAAACACCAAAACACAACAAAAACTGACCAGACAATATTAGTTAAGGACTTTATAAAGCAACTGTTTAACAAAGTTTCGATTTCGATTACTATACTAAACGTATCAATTTAAGCCACTAACAAACAAAATTGGAGGTGGCAAAATTAGTGATGGGGCTTTTTAAAACTCACAGCAATAAATCAAATTCAAATACCAAAACTCCTTTTGTGGACAATTCAAAGAACTTACAAAATTGGTTCTTGTTCTTCTTCCATTTCGCGCATTCGACAAGAGGGAAGAGCACTGAGGAGAATGGGCTGTGCTCGCGAAGAACCCAGTCAGGACTCTCGGAGCTTTCCACGCACACGACATAATGTTGCAGTCGTATTTCCCACTCCCATCCCCCTTCGGCAACTTATATATGCTCACACATTCTAAAGAAACTACATGAAACCAGAAACCAAACATTACTCAAAAACCTCAAAATACACGAACGACAAACATCATCAACAACCGAATTCTCAAATCATCAATCGCAATTCACTTCGATTCTTCAACATTTCAACCAAAAATACAAAAAATAAAATAAAAATAAAAATAAAAAACATACCACACATGCCCTTACAGTAAAACAAATTGGTAGAATCGAATAAAAAAAACAATCCCGGTGAAAACAGAACCAAAATGAAGAGCAACGAATCCAGAGCAAAAAATTTCAGTGAAACATAACCAAATCGAGATCGAGTACTTACAGAGGCAATAGTCTTGATCTGATGAGCTCCAACCGACAATCTCACAATCGCACGACGAGATCACGAAACCCTAACCACCACAGTCCTGTCTGACCGAGAGAACGGAGAGAGAGTCCGCCAAACTTCAATCGCAGGAGTAGATCGAACCCTGACGAGCATAGAGGGAGACCGAGAGAAAAGAGAGAGAAATGGGGAGAGAGAGAGCACAAAGAGAGAGCAGATAGCGCTCGAGAGAGAAGAGAGAGAGGACCGCGAAGAGCAAAAAAATTTTGGGTATGGAATTGTTTTCATTTAGCAGGGGTAAAATCGATAATAACGAAAATTTTATTGAACAGTCTCTTGTCACACAATATAAAATCAGAAGTAGTCTTTGAGTTACTTCTGATTTTACTTTTAAATGCTCCTTAAATTCTTTCAGAAGTACTTTTTCACATTTTTACTAAACGTAAAAAACAACTTTAGCTGCATAGATAATTGATTTTGGGCTCCCAAAATCCTTATTAACTTCAGATTATTTGGTTGGGAGATTCGTATCCCGATTCGAATCATGGTTCATGGTTCGTTACAGTATTTTTTCTCACAAAAAATACACTTGAATCAAAAATGGTTCTAATCTCATGATTCTAATCCATAAACCAAACGTCTCCTAAATTAGTCATAACTTTAAATTGAAAAAGAAGAATGACTGTCACGCCCCCCAAGCGGGGTGGGTGACGTGGAGCTCGATTAGGGATTAATAAAGCAGATTTCCAGACCGGGCCCCACACTTAACTGCATTAAAATACAAATAAATTACAGAAAATCCCAGAGCCTCTGACACACAAGGCTCCACCCCACAGGACATACAATATCGTACATACATGCTCATGTAAATAATCATTACAACAGACATCAACCACAGTTTAGTTAATCCAAATATTACATAAGTTTACAGAATTTCTCAAATTTCTTACATTTGTCTAAGAGGATGACCACAATCCTCACTTGATTCCAGCAGCAGCAGCACAACTCAGCTGCTCCGTAGCAAATATCCAGCTACTGTGCACCACTTCTAGAGTCTCCTGGGAGGGGTTTAGTACATTTAAAACATAAAACGTGAGCGAAAGGCCCAGTAGGATATTATTTTAAATGACTTAAAATAAATGAATAAATAAATTAGCGAGTAAATAATTGAATGAATAAGTAAATAAAATAAGACATTCAGTTCCAATAGATAGCCGGAACCTCACATCATTTTTCTCAAAGAAAATATAACTGAAAATAACCGTTTTACCGGCTTCAGCAAGTAATTAGTACAAATTACTTACCTAACCAAGTGTCTCACCTACCCGGACCGAGTTTCGGGTTCTGCCCCCGAGGATGCACTCTCCGCATCCTATCTAGGCTTACAGCAATAGACTCTATTACCAGTTCACAAGATCTCTTTGCTTAAGAAAAGCATTCATTAACATTTTGAAATCGTTAATACGACCCCACGAACTACTCAAGCCGCGGGCCCCATGACTGGACAAGCCATGAGGTTCATGATTAAACAAGTCATGGTTTTCAAAGCGTTTTCTTTCACAAATCAATCCTTTTCTTTAAAACATTTTCAAGGCCAAAATCCTTTTTGAAAACAGGCTCACAAGGAAAAGGGATAGAAATCCTACCTCGCACTATCAAACCTGGGACTAGCGTTGTCTTTTCCGGCTTCCGCTTCCTCAAGCCCCTTTAGTCTGAATCCTCAGCGATCACTGATGCAAAACAACACTTTAGGATTAATTCTCATTCCTAAAGCAATCCAAATATCAATTTCCAACCAAGATTTCCTATTAGTGTGCCCTAATCCATTTTCATGTTTCAAATTATCATTCCAAGGGTTTTCAATCTCAAATCAAGGATTAACAATGCTAATCCATCTACCTCAAGTCCCCAAATGAAGCTAATTTGGGTTCTCCCCAAAAACAGAGATCAAAACAGCAATTTCAGGCCAAACAGGGTCAAACCCTGTGTTAACCGGTCGACCGGTGACAGAGTAGTGCAACACTACCGGTCAACCGATAGTGTGCACACCGGTCGACCGGTCAGCCTGCAATCCGGTCGACCGCATAGGTCAACCGGTTTCCATGTGATCCGGTCGACCGCACAGGTCGACCGGTGAAATCAGCTGCGCGAGAGAAGCTCGCGGAAATCAGTCCAAAAACCTGCAAATCCAGTCCTAAATCGAAATATTTCAAAGAAAAACCACTAGATCTGGGTTCTAGGTCCTAAAACAAGTTCAAAGAACCCAAGATCTCCAATTTCTACTCTAGTTTTACTCAAAAACCATCAAAATCCGGTTTGAACCAAAAATAAGTTTTGAAATTTAAAAACTTGAGATTCAAGAGAGGTTCTTTGAGTAATCTTACCTTGAATCCTTCTCTTGACGTTGAAAACTTCTTTAAATCTTTCCTTGGTTCAAGATCCGTTTGATTTGGGACAAAAATGAGAGAGAGTGAGTGAGAGAGAGCACGGGAGAGTGAGAGAGAGAGTAAGGGAGAGAGACGCACGGGAAAGGAAGAGAAAAAGAAAAGAAAAGGAAAAGGAAAGGAAAAAGACATGTGTATAATATTTTAAAAGAACAGTCCAGAAATGCGTCCATACACACTTCTGGGTTAAAATAAATTACTGAGAATAATTTAAATACCTTGGAACTATTTAAACTCACACGTGTCAGAAACATTTATTAATTAAACTCAATTAATAATCTAGATTAGGCACACTAATAGTCTCAATTATCTTAATTAATCTCAACTAATTCTTCAGGGTGTTACAGTGTTGTAAATATGGTAAAAAAAGTGAGTTATTGTTAAGTGCTTTTATTTACTAAAATTAAAATGCCACGTGTCAAATAAATAGGATAACATCTTCATAGAGTCTCATTTAACATTTCTTGTTGATTAAGTAAAAATTAATTAATATTACAAATTGATCTTAAAAATCTCTAAATTTGTATCAAATTAAAATGAGAGAAAGAGAAAAATAGTCTAAGATTTTAGATGAATTAAAATTAATAAGCTAATAGTTTATATAAGTTAATAAATAGGCTAAATTACTGTTATGAACCATAACTTGTCTGGTTATAAACCATAACTTGACAAGTTATTGTCTATAATTCACAATTTTTGTCCATAACTTGTCTGACTATGAACCATAACTTAACAAGTTATGACCTATTAATTTTTATAACTAAAAATTAACTTATAAATTTTCTTAAACTTTTCATATCGGCCTAATCCCCAAATCAGTCCCGAACTATATTGCTTAATATCATCTGTGTTAATCAATAAATAGATTAAATCAATGATCGCTTAATTAATTAGAAAAACGATCATTTTTCTAATTTTATTTATAAAAAAAAAAAAACTCAAAAGCGCTGTTTACCTCTATATCCCTAGGTTTAAGCAGGGTTTTGGAGGCGGCTCCCTTCTACGGCTTCAGTTCACCTTCTTCTTCTAATCTCTCTCATTTATCATTTCCAATTTTCTTCTTCTTTCTCGCCGTCTTTAATATTAGAAGTTTGCGTGAAAATCTCAAAATCTCAGAGTGAGTCTCAGAGATCTCTATCGTTCAGCCCAGATTAATGGTGCTTTGGTTCTTTATTTTCAGCGCCAAATCCGTTTGCGCTGTTCCAATTGATCGCTAAATCACTAAGTTGCCTTTCAAAAACATGTCGAGGATTCTGGCCAAGCAATCTTCTCTCAGGAAGTTCAAGTTTTCTCTAAACTCTCATGTCAGTCCTTATTCTTCTTCTTCTTATTTAAGTTCTGCAGAATTCGCGAAAGATGTTAATTTTCTCGGAAAAACCAGGCCACCGGCGGCCCAAACCGGCGAGAATTCCCGGTTCGCATTAGTAGGTTTTCGACGATTAGGCGTAGTATTGTATCCCAGAAACGTGTTAGGAGAATCCAATTCTTTCAATTCGAGCAACAATTTTCATACTTTAGTTTGTTTCAGAGGCTACGGGAGCGCCGCCGAGGCCATTGCTTCGGAGGAGGATTTGTCGGCGTCTTTTTCCGACGAAATCCCGGAGTTGTTGGAGGAGGAGATTAGCAGGGAGAACAATGCCGAAACCTATTCGAAGGCACCGAAGAGGACCGTGGCCGGCATGGGAACCGCGAAGTACCAGAAACTCCGGAAGCGTCAGATAAAGATAGAGACCGAGGCGTGGGAACAGGCAGCAAAGGAGTACAGGGAGCTTATGGTTGACATGTGCGAGCGGAAGCTGGCGCCGAATTTGCCGTATGTGAAGTCGTTGCTCCTTGGCTGGTTCGAGCCTCTGAGGGATGCCATTGCTGCCGACCAGGAGGCGTGCAGGGAGATGAAGAATAAGCCCACTTATGCCCCATATTTCGATCACCTGCCGGCTGATGTGATGGCGGTTATCGCGATGCATAAGCTGATGGGGTTGATGATGACCAATAGTGGAATTGTTGGTTGCATCAGGGTTGTCCAAGCTGCTTCCCAGATTGGTGAAGCCCTTGAACATGAGGTGGGTCGTCTTATAATTTTTATTCTTGTTCATTGTTTGTTTAACTTTCATATGAAAGCTGGACTTCCTAATATTTTGTAGTAAACCATCAAGTAAAGTTTGAGTCTTTAGTTTGCTGTACTTGGAATTTTGCTTATAGAACAGAAACGATTCTAGATTTTCATTTTCTGGTACTATATATTTGCTCACTGAAGAAAATAGATCTGTTGCTCCTCAACTGATCCACGGCCAAAATAGTTTTCTTTTTTTTAAAAAAAAAAAAAAATTATTATTAGAACTGCAATCAGGGAGGTTATGATGTTTTCTAGATTCTGAAATGTATCATAAGGGATGGGTTTTAGCTGCTAGGTTGTTTAAGATAGGGAAGAGTAAAGGTTTTCTGAATTTTGCTTCGTTTAGCTTTCATTACGATCTACCAAATTATGATATAGCAGTTCCTCTGGACATTATCTGAACTGTATATGAGATCTCCCATGTGGACCAGGTTAAGATACAAAGGTTTTTTGAGAAGACAAAGAAGAAGAAGAAGAAGAAGAATACAAACGGCGAGGATGTGTCCGATGTTGTAAGTGCTGAACAAGGGAATCTAAACGGCAAAGGACAAGAGAAATTGAGGAAAAAAGTTACACAAATGATAAAAAAACAAAAGGTGCAGCAAGTAAGGATAATAGTTGATCGAGTAGATGATTCAAAACCCTGGGGTCAGGAAGGTCATGTTAAGGTCTGTGATGTTTATAAATTTTGTAATGCAATTTGTCTTGTTGTTCTTATTGTCGTTGATACTTTATATTGGTTATTGTACCGTACAGGTTGGATGTCGTTTGATTCAGTTGCTGATGGAAACGGCCTATATACAACCTCCGGTTGATCAATTAGACGATAGCCCACCTGATATACGCCCTGCATTTGTACACAGTCTTAAAACTGTCGTTAAAGATACACGGTAAGAAAGATTTCATCTCTGGTTTGCTGGCAAAACCACCACCACCACTTTTGATGCTATATTTGTGTCTTTTTTCTTCCCTTAGGAAGACCAGCAGGAGATATGGTGTTATTGAATGTGACCCACTTGTTCGGAGAGGCTTGGAGAAAACTGTAAGTAGAGAACAGATTTCTGTGTAACTTGTACTGAATATCATTTGGTTCTGTCTTATTCTTGTCTTTTTTTAATATTCTTTTGAGTCGAGAGTGTCCTCCAGTGAGGAATTACTAACTAATAATAATAATACTAACTTTGTTTTCTCTACACAGGCTAGGCACATGGTCATCCCCTATATGCCTATGCTAGTGCCTGCTAATAAGTGGACCGGGTATGGTATTTATTTTCCTTCCAAATAGCAAAAATTTCAACCAAGTTATAGGCTAGATCACTGATTGTAGAGTTCATTTTTCTGTTATGCAGTCAGGTTACTGGTGGTTATAAAAAAAAAAAAAACAAAAAAAAAACAAAAGAGTACTTCATCTTGTCCTTTCCCCCCCTCGAATTTATTTCTTCATTTAAATCCTTATTTGGCAGGTATGACAAAGGAGCCTATTTGTTTTTACCATCACAAGTTATGCGGACTCATGGTGCAAAACAACAGCGTGAAGCAGTTAAAAGAGCTCCTATGAAGAACCTGGAGCCTGTTTTTGAGGTCTTAAAACCTTCTTCGAATTTGTTACTTTTGTTCTTCTAGTGTTGCTTTGTGATTGCTCTTTGGTATTTGGTCATGGCTTCTCCACAAAAGTCTTCATTGGCTGATCTTCCTCGTTTCCCTGTATGTTTGCAACTCCATGAGGTCTCTTGTTTGGCATTTAATTATGATAATCTATGGTTTTTGGGTTGTAGGCCTTGGATACACTTGGAAATACCAAATGGAGGGTGAACAAAAGGGTGCTTAGTGTGATAGACAGGATTTGGTCTGGTGGAGGTTCTCTAGCTGGCTTGGTCAGCCGGGAAGATGTAAGTTGCATTTTATAGCATCTCTTTCTCCTCTACATGTATATAAACACGAGACACATCCCATATGCACATATAAATTTCCATGAATATATTCAGATGTACACAAATATATTGTGAACAAAAGAAACTCATCTTGGTTGGTAGACACATTACTTATAAGCCTTAAACTAAGATGGCTGCGTAATTCAGCACCATGCTGTAGTATTTACGAATCAGTTTCTTTTCTATATGATACACAGTTAAACACAAACGCACAGATTTTTTATTTTTTATTTTTTGAAAAAAAATATCTTTTTGAAATAGGTTCCTCTACCTGAAGAACCGGACACAGAAGATGAATTAGTGATTCGCAAATGGAAGTGGAAACTTAAAGCTGCCAAAAAGGAGAATAGTGAGCGGCCCTATTTCCTTCTCTCTCTCTCGCTCTCTATCTCTCTCTCTATTTTTGTTTTTTTTTTTTTTTTACCGCATTTGATAGATATGTTTTGAGTCTTTTTTAAAGGTTACATGTTTGTAACTATTGATTTGAATCAGGTTGCACGAAAGATGAAGGATGAGGAAGGCTTCTACTATCCCCACAATCTTGATTTCCGGGGTCGTGCATATCCAATGCACCCTTATTTGAACCATCTGGGTTCTGATCTGTGCCGAGGTATCTTGGAGTTTTCTGAGGGACGCCTTCTGGGAAAGTCAGGTTTACGCTGGTTGAAGATACATTTGGCAAATGTATATGGTGGCGGTGTGGACAAATTATCTTATGATGGTCGCATAGCATTTACTGAGAACCACCTTGATGATATATTGGATTCAACGAATAGGCCTCTCGAAGGTCAGCGTTGGTGGCTGGAGGCAGAGGACCCTTTTCAGTGCTTGGCAACATGTATTAATCTCACAGAAGCATTGAGAAGCCCCTCTCCAGAGAATGCCCTCTCACATATGCCTGTCCACCAGGTTTTTTCCCCTTCATATCTAGAACTTGTCATTAACATCTATATGGTGCATAATCGCCTAAGTCCGTAAATATTCTGACATGATGCTTTAATTTATAGAAGTAAAAATTTAAAATTTATTTGGGAATACATGAATAGTTCCCCCAAACAATAGTTTATGCTCAAATTGGAGTTCACGATACTGATTAAGTTGGACAGAGGTGAATCTCCAGGGATTAACGAGAATATAATTTAGGAAGATGGAATTGCATACTAGTATTTGAACTCATTGATCTGTTTCTTTTGGTTTTCCATATGCTACGGTCCTTCCATGTATTTGTAATTAATCATTATTGCTACAAGTCCGATGATCACGTTATTTAATTCACTGTTGAAGAAGTTGAAAGGCAACCGGAATTATTTATATCTTGATATTATATCATTTTTTTTTTACTGAGATAGAAAGTCAGAGTGATCTTTTTCTTTTTTTGTTCAACTTGCAAGGATGGTTCGTGCAATGGCTTACAACACTATGCTGCCCTTGGAAGGGACAAGGTATTTATTATACTATGAGTAAAATGTTAAATTATTGAATAAAGTCATTTTCTTGTTAATTGCAAATAATTGGAAGTTGGAACTTATGTATTTGCCGCATGTTCTTTTTCTTATTTGGAGGTTTATCTTCAATAATCAATATTCTGCATGAAAGATAGTTGCTGTCAACTAAAGCTTACGACAGAATGACCTTCTTTTTATTATGTAAATTGCGTTCTTTTTTAGCTAAACTGTTACTTTGTTCTGATTTTCCAGTTAGGAGCAGCTGCAGTCAATCTTGTTGCAGGAGGGAGACCTGCTGATGTTTACTCGGGAATTGCTGCCAGGTATGACATAATTTCATCACTGTACCTCCTAAGCGACAAAGTACAATTGCCAAGATTTGCATTTGACAGGAATCTTGGTAAATTTGAAAATGCATTTTGCCGTTTCACTGATGGGAATTTTATTTATAAGTCGTGAATTTGATCAGAGTTTGAATCATACAACTATCGGGCAAAAAGAATAAATGTCTAACTACGGTCATTACAACACAGTTATGCATGGATCCAATTGTTCATCAAATTATTCCTAAGAACTAGTATTCTAGTGGGTAAAGTTGGTTCAACTACAAAACTTTCTTCTTAATCTGTCTGATTGAAAAATGTTGTTACTTTGCAGAGTTCTTGATATTATGCGCAAAGATGCAAAGGACGATCCTGCAATGAATCCAAATGCAGTGCACGCTAGGAATTTAATCAATCAGGTTTTTGTCGGATCTCATGCTCGTACTGTAGCAATGATGTTTTGCATAAGATGGTGGAAGTAAAAATCACCTAAAACTTTGTTGATTTTTTTACGCTTGGCGTAATCATCTTATTTCATAACACGTTGTGTGACACTCTACCATGAAAGTATTCTTCGACTCAAAAGTGGTTAACTGATTATTATCTTCTTATAAAGACGAATAATTTTGTGCTAGGTGGATCGTAAGTTGGTAAAGCAGACTGTAATGACATCTGTATATGGTGTTACATACATTGGTGCCCGAGATCAAATTAAAAGGAGGTTGAAGGAACGTGATGCTATTGCTGATGATGGCGAACTCTTTGCCGCTGCTTGCTATGCAGCAAAAGTAAGCAAATAAACTGAATCTTATCTGAATTTTGAGGCATGTGTCTGTGTCTGTAAAGAGGTTTTGAATGATAGAATATTTCTGAAAAAATTGAGAATTCTATTTGTAAGCCCTGTAAACCCTTATTTTCATTCTTGACTGCATGAGCAGACTACCTTGAAGGCCTTAGAAGAGATGTTTGAAGCTGCAAGAAGTATTATGGACTGGCTTGGAGATTGTGCAAAGGTATGACTGAACTTCTTATGCCAGAGTCAAGGATAGAGATACTCAAACTATTAATAGCTTCATAAGCTAACCACATTCGTGCGAAGTAGAATTTTGATATTGATGGATGACGTGGTATATGTGTTAGGTTTCTAGGTTGTCTAGACAGTTATATCTAATCGCTCCATCCATGCATCAGTTTGTTTTTAGTGTCATTGTTTCTGTTGGTGAATTTAATATACTTTCATAATAAGCAATTCATTGGGTTTGTTTTCGTGTGCATTGCAGTCCTCTTAATTTGTAACAGCTGACATGTGTTGTACACTTGTTGCACTTATCTTTGCCTCGATTTTTCTTTGTGGCCCAGGTCTTTTAAGTTAAGGCCCTTGACACGATTTTTCTTTGTGGGCATGTGCTTTGAAGACTCCTTGTGGTGTTCATTTGTTACTGCCTAGTTTTTTTGAATGGAGTAACGGGAGAATTCATCATGATCATGTGATGTTTGTCTAGTGGGATAAGGACCTTTTACCTTGTGAACGTACACGACCTTTTACCTTGTGAATGTACACGACAAAGTGTTTTCATTGTAGATATCATACATGAGGATTCTGTTGCATTATTCTGGTCGCTGAATGTATGCTGGTAGAACGTATTATTTTTTAGTTTCTCATTAGAGTTTAATCTATGGGTTACTCATGGTTGCCACCATTTTGAAGTAATTGTCTATTCTTTGTTGGGCTACATATTTAATTAATTTTGAACATAAAAATGAACAGGTGATAGCGTCAGAAAACCAAGTAGTCCGCTGGACAACTCCACTTGGACTTCCTGTTGTACAACCATACCGGCAATCAGGAAGGCATCTTGTAAGAGTCTATTGCCTTTTTAGAACAATTTTGGCTTTATATCTCCTCTCATTATCTTAGCATTTTTTAAACTAACTAAAAATAACGTTGGGATGTCCTTAACCCACTGTCTCGATTTAAATTCAGGTTAAGACTTCCCTTCAGGTGTTGACATTACGGCGAGAAACAGAGAAGGTAGAATTTCTCAAAACCATCTTGCTTTCTGCTGTACTGATCTTTATGTACATAGTTACAGGGGTGATGTTGATGTATTGTTCTGAGTTTAATCTGGATATGAACCATTTCAGGCCCCACGCCAACTATGATTTGGTTGTTTAAGATTATCAACATAGATATTCGTCCATGCCTCTTTGCATACTTTTTTCTTTTTCCTTTTTTTTTTCAATATTGAAAATTCTTGGATTCAATTCTTGTGCAGAAAGAGTTATACTTCTTCCAACTGCAAACAATTTTTTGTTGCAACTAGAAACTCTCATCAATGATATACTATTCAATGATATACTATTCAATGATATCCTTTTCATTTTGACTAGTTTGAGTTAATCGCTATTGATGTTTTTAGGTTTTAAAGAATTTTCTGTGAATTATACAGGTAATGACAAAGCGGCAGAGGACAGCTTTTCCCCCGAATTTTGTTCACTCCCTTGATGGTTCACATATGATGATGACTGCTGTTGCCTGCCAAAAGGCAGGCTTAAACTTTGCAGGTTTGCACCAAGTTTTCATTATCTTATTTCTCCCCACTTTTCCTGTTCATCTATCTTATTGACAAGAAAGATATGCCCGGTGATCCTTACTTTATAATAGTTTAATTTCTGTGGCTAATTGCAGGAGTCCATGATTCATATTGGACCCACGCATGTGACGTTGATGAAATGAACAGGATACTGAGAGAGAACTTTGTTGAACTCTATGAGACACCCATATTGGAGAATGTAAGCATCTTTTCTTACAAATGGTTCTTTTAATGGGATTAGAAGCAGCTTTTAGAGCATTTCCAATGCAATGCTATAATTGATGTGCTAATTGTAAATTTAGCATTTGAGTGCAAAAAACACTCCAATGCAATGCTATTTGTTGTGTCAAATTTCCTATATGCTATATTTTTTGGTAAATTTTCCCACCAAGGTATATGAGAAATTTGGCATTTGATTGCTATTAGTTGAAATGTTTACTTTTTCACATAATCAATGTAACTTTTGCATTTTCTGATCATTTTAAACATAAAAGTTTGCTTTTACCACTGTCAAAGCTTAATAATTATGGGAAAAAGTAATTTAACATTTCTAATAGCATTATGCATTGGAGCAAAAATGAAAATAACTTATCACACCTTTTGATGGTAAATATACAATTGGCATTAGTATTTGCATGGTAAATATAGCATTAGTATTTGCATTGGAGATGGTCTTACATTTGTTTTTCTTAGTCTTGAGGACTTTGGGTATTTGGTATATAGATAGGAGCAAAGGGCAAAGTGAAAATTTTCTTTGGTAGGTTAGCATATGGGTATTAAACTCGCTGATAATTCGTTTTCTTTTATGTCCCCAGTTATTGGAGAACTTTGTAAAGTCTTTTCCCAAATTGAAATTCCCCCCCTTACCGGATCGCGGGGACTTTGATCTTAGAGAGGTTCTGGAATCTCCCTATTTCTTTAACTAGTCTAAGCCAGATGCTATACTACACCCGGAGTGCCCTTCTTTAACTTGTCCTAGCTCTGCTCATCACCAATAGGACGGCGATGCAGCTCGAACTCTTCTGTCCTGGGCACGAGATATCTCATTCTCCCATGTTCTATCAAGACGAAGAGGTTCAGAGAAGAAACACGATAGCTAGTTGGTGCTATCAGTCCCGTTTGTACATGTGTAAATATGTCAAGATAAGGCCATCTTGGCATCTCAACCTTGGCCGGGTTAAGCCACAGTAGTGGGCTATGTTTTCTGCACTTTGCTAGTTTAAAGCATTGGAGGGAACAAATAAGATGGTGCTACAAGCTGCATTCATCGTTACGGCTCTACCAGTATAAAAAGTGATCGAAACAGCTCTACCGGTATGAAAAGTGATTGAAACAGATTGGAACGCTAAAGGGTATAGGAAAAAATTGGTTGATGAAGCGAATTCACACAGGCGGGCCCAGGATGTGTACTTGGTTTCCATATTGCTGTACCATGTCTCCAGAAACATCAAGAGAAATACGGGATGGGAATTCACAGATTGGTCCAGGAGATTTCTGATTAATTTTGTAGAAATAGGTACTATTATTGTCCTATTTATTGTATATTATTTGGCCACCTTATTCATTCTCACATAAGTGAGCATTCTCAGACATTCTTTTTCATCCTTGTCAGTACAAAAAAGTTATTTTCAGCTCAAAGCAAAGTTTCTTATTAACGGTCAAGAAATCACAGCTTGATTGAACATAGTATTAAGTGTGTCCCACAAAAAAGTAAGGTTCCTTTTGGTAGGAGAGTTCAAATTATGGTAGTTTTGATTTTAATTTTAAAATTAGAATCATGATTTATGATTTTAAGTCTAATTATGATTCTGGAACTAGAATTAAAATCAGGGGTTTGAACTATACAAAACCAAAGGAGAGGTAGTTTTAAAACTAGAGGTGGTTTTGGTTCATAACATCACATTAAGGTTTAAATCTTGAATCAGAACAATTCAAACCAAACACTGGTTTTTAAATCTTGAATCAGAATTATTTTTTACTTTTTGCAAACAAAGATTTAAATCAGAATCATGATTCTAGAACCCTCAAACCACCCTCAAACCAAACGCTACTTAAGATTCTGTGACGTTTAAAAAAAAAAAGATTGGTAAAATGACTGTACAATATTGATAAAAAAATCATGGAATTCAATTTAAGAATTTGAAACGACAATTGTATAAAGAATTGCAAAAAATAAAAATAAAAAAGAAATATAATACGGCACTGATATAGTCTAAAACACTACGGTACACCAAACATGCATTATCCTAAAGGGAGAAAGAGGAAAATAGGCCAATAGTTTACATAAGTTAATAAATAGGCTAAATTACTGTTTTCGTCCATAACTTATCTGGTTATGAACCATAACTTGACAAGTTTGTCCATAACTTATCTGGTTATGAACCATAACTTGACAAGTTATGGCCTATTAATTTTTATAATTAAAAGTTGGCCTATATACTTTCTTAAGCTTTTCATATTGGCCTATTTCTTACTATTTTCTTATCCTAAATATACTACCAAGGGCTTGGCAAAAAGCCCATGCTTAAAATAACATAAAAAGTTAAGAAAAAATGGAGATGAATCTGGACTTTTATATTTTATTCTTGATAATATCATTTTATTAGTATAATTATTTGACTTAAAAGGTTATGAATCAAGAGGAAAAAATAAAAATCTTGATTCATGTACTTTCAAAAATATTTGTCAAAATTACTCTAAAAGTTTTTTGAAAAGAACACAATTTAATAAATAAGTCCTAAAAAACTATACTAATGAGTATAGTCACCTATTAATGAAGTTTCATCTCTTCAATGAAACTAGACTCTTTGGATATACATATGCACGAATTGTATGTAGCCATACCGATCCTCGAATCGATAGTTTCCGAGACTTTTGCGTACAAATGTTATATGATACGATTTGACCATCTCTAGTTTGCATTTACAGCTCATCATCCTTCCAAAATGCTAGAGGGGGAATAGACACATACTAGTGGCCCAATTGTGAGATGCTTGGTCCAAGCTCTCAACCATCACCCACATTTCAAAAGCTGTTAAATTGCACGAGTTTTCCGTCGAGATGAGAAAAACTAGAGACTCATTCCACACAGCAAGTTTCCACATTTTTCCTCTCAACTTTTTTGCATACTGTGGCAATTATACGCAACTAAATTCCTCTTCAGAAAAGTCAAATGAAAGAATCATAGATCGTGTTTAGAATTGATCTCATTTTTATTTTTCACATTTTTCAAGAAAAAAATGAAAACTTTTTTAAAACGGTATTTGTGCAATAAAAATAAAAAACAGAAATGAAAACGATTTTTTAGTTTAGTGTAAAATGAGAGAGAAATGAAAAATAACTGTCGTTTTTTATTTTTTATTTTCGTTTTCTTCTCTCTCGAAAAGAGAGAGAGAGAGACATTAATGGATTTTTTTATACTAAAAATAATCTCTTGATAAAACTACCAAACGCATTTTTAAAAATAATTTATGTCTGAGATTAAAAACGTTTTCATTTTTATATAAAAAATAAAATCATTTTAAAATAAATTTCAAACCCGCACAGTCTCAAAATCTTGCAAACCCTCTGTGGTACACCCCATTGTCAACACCAGCATTTACCTTTCAAATCAATATTAACTTCCCTCCAATAATCAGTTCCGAAACAACAGACCATAGCTCTATTTGCTTCAGCATGTAATGTAGAAGAAAAAAGCTTAAGACATTTGTAATCATTGGCTTTTGGATCATACCCAAATCCAGCTCCTGAAAACATGAACCCAGAGGGTGAAAAATGTCCGGAGAAGCATGAATTCTCCAAGTTCTGGATTGCACAGAACAAACACCCCATTCTTAACAGAATGGCGATCACAAAAGAAAATAATTCCATTACAGGGAAGGAGAGCTTAATAAATTCACTGGAAAATCTGCTCTCTCTGTTTCCGGATCAGGTGGGAAATTGATTTCTTCAATAACATAAGGAAGATGGTCACTATCACTGTAATCTTCGTCGTCGATTGTAACCGCTGACAATGCTTGTTTTAGACAAAGATCTGTGTCCTGACTGCTGAAGGATTCATGCAATGATGGGTCGTTCTTTTCCCAGGTGACGAATAAGGTTACGGATGATGGATGTTTGTTGTTGCCAATACTGAAATTGAGTTGCTCGTCTATAAATTTAGGATTATTTATCGTAACGTACCACAACTTGCAAACGCCTTTACAGCTTTTTAGAGACTTAGGAGGCACCCTCATCAAGATTTCCTCCAAGACATCTTCAGGCAGATGAAATAAGCTCGCCATTTCTGCAGTTTCAAATTAATTCTTAACTAATTCAACATCAAAACTCTTAAGAGGCAAGGCAAATTGCAAAAATATTAGCTAAAAGCCAGTATCATAAAAGGAGAGCAGGAAAGCAGAAATATTACTTCCAAAGCCTCATCCTTTCATTTTTGTTTAATTCCAGGGAATTAATCCCATATTATATTACACTAAAAAAATTAAAAAATAAAATAAAATCCTAGTTCGAATTCCCCTTCCCGAACTAAATTATCTTGTCTGTAATCTCAATATAGTCAGATAGACTATATCATAAATATGCATTCATATATATATATATATATATGAAGAAGAAAAACAAACTAATTGGTTTATCGCCTATAATTGAATTAATGAAAAAAAAAAGTTATTCTATGCAGTTACTCAATTGTCGAGCATGAAGTCATGAACTAGTAATATTCAATAACTTAATAGATAAATTCCTAATAGTTTGTAAAATAAACTGATATTTCGAAACAAAATAAGACAGATAATGCTTGCGATAGAGAATCACCTTTATTACGGTGCTTCATCGGAGGTTCTCTTCAGAAACTTGACAGCTCAAAGTTGTTATCTTTTGAGAAATCCTTCCGTTGTCAGATGCGAACTTCAGATTACAGCATCAAGGTTCTTTTTGGTATGTTGAAGGTTAAAGTGCTTACCAGTTCGGAATTGGCAGAAAGCAGTAAGAGAAAATAAATATAAATAGTCGCTTTAAGTTTGTTTATTTCACCGATTTGAGTTTTTAATTTTAAGGCCGTGTTTAGAATTGATCCCGTTTTTTATTTTCACGTTTTTTGAGAAAGAAAAAATGAAAACTTTTCTAAAACGGCATTTGGTGCAATAAAGATAAAAAACGGAAATGAAAACGATTTTTTAATTTAGTATAAAATGAGAGAAAAATGAAAAACGACTTTTAGTCGTTTTTCATTTTTTGTTTTCGTTTTTACATCTCTCGAGCAGAGAGAAAGAGATAGAGACATTAATGAGTTTTTTATATTAAAAATAATCTCTTGATAAAACTACCAAACGCATTTTTAAAAATGATTTCTGTTTGAGATTAAAAACGTTTTTATTTTTATTTTTATACAAAAAATAAAATCATTTTAAAACGAATTCTAAACGCGTTCTAAGTTTTTACATTTAATTTTTTCTATTATAATTAAAAGTACTAAAAAAAAATCACATTTCAATTTAAATTAAAAATTTTAATTCATAAAGTGAATGAGACCGTAAATTTTACCGTGGTTAATCAAGAAAGCACACCAGGAGAGAAAGATCGCCCAGAGAGAACTGCAGCGAGATAGGTCACAAATGACGGCTATAATAGTATTGAGATCTCGGGCGTGGGGGTGATGAGAGGCTTCTAAGTTAAAAGTCACAAAAAATAGTTTTTTAAAAAGTACTTCTAAATATATTTTAAAATTTGTACCAAAGTTTGCATTATTTTTGTTTATCAGTTTGACAACACGTCTTTACACGTGAAAATAACCGAGAGAATTTCTATGTTTATTTTAATTATTTTAAAGTATTGAGCTTCAATTCTAATTTTTTTTAAGATTTATTTTTGAATAGCTTGTCAAAAAAAAAAAAAACCTAGTTGTGCGTCGCACATAATTAGTTATAATTTAAGTTTTTATAACGTAAAACACAAACAACAATAAGCAGACAAAATTTTTACTTAAGAGTTTAAAAAGAAAATACATTTAGTGCCTCATAACTTAAATCACAACTCAAATTTTATTATTACAGTATTTATTCTCATAAAAATTTAAATTTAATTTTTTTGTTATAATGTTTTTCTCTCACATACACAACTCAAGTTATTACTTAAGTTGTGAAATGAACATACCCTAAGTGGTAGTATGTCTGTTCTAACGAAAATTACAAACCTAATTCTACCACAAAATGTAGAGTTTGAATCTCCCACATAATTTTTTATTTTTTAAAGAATTATACTTTAATAGTAAAAAAAAATGTTAAATTTAATTATAGAAATACATGAAACATTCTTAATGATAAGATAAAAAAGTAAAAAAAAAAAAACTAAAGAAATGCATTGAAACTTAAAAATGAAAGGAAAAATGTAAAACACCTAAAAACTTACCGTTTTGAACCGTTATAGAATGAACATAAATTATGAAATAACAAAATAATAAAATAAAGATAAACTTAAAGATGAAAGGAAAAAAAAAATAAAGCACCTAAAACTCACTGTTTTGAACTACTATAAGATGAACAACATTCAAATATCTATTCTTTGATATAATTTAGATTAGGATTAGGATTCAGGATTTAACACGTATAGAAAATAAGAAAAGAAATAAGGAGATACAAAAAATAAAGCATAAAAAATGTTATAAAAAGCAAAAGAAAAAAAAAAAAAAGAGTTAAAAGAAAAGATTAAAAAAAAGCAAAGAAAAGAGAGAGGGAAAAAAAAGAAGTATGAAAATGGTGCGTAAATGAGTACAAAAAATGAAGGGTATAGTTTTCACACTCTTTTATATCTGAAGAGTTTATTATTTATTGAATAATGACAAATTCATTTATACAACCATTTAAGGATTTTTTAAATTTATTTTTAAAAAATATGTGTAAAGATAACAATTGACAAAAAAATTAAGTAGGGACACATTTAAAGAAAATTATTTTAACCAACCAAAAATAAAATAAAAACACATGCGAAAAAATTACTTTTATAGGAGTACTCAGTAGAGTGGGGAACATCATATTTAAAAAAAAAACACACACACACACAAAATTAAAATGTAAAAAAAAAATCACAAAAAAATGAAGATAAAAAAATAAAAATGAACTAATTGGTCGCAACCCCATATGAAAAAGCTTTGACTCTTTTATGTATTGTTAGATTTAGCATTTACTAGTTGGATAAGATATAATTTAGCATTAATATTATGATAAAAAGTGAAAAAAGTTAACATATAATGTCCATAATCTTCGTGATTTACTAACAATTCGTTTTTCTTTTATTTCAAGTGTTTGAAAAGGGAAAAAAAAGTAAACAAAAAGATTTGAAAAAAGCAAAGCACCAAAACCATTTCTCGAAAGAAAAAAAAGCCAAAACGACCCGTTTTAAATGATTAAAAATGGAATAATAGAGCCATGATGGGCTCTTCTATATGTAAGATAGTGGTTGACAAGGCTGGGAAAAATTAAGTAGGGGCATATTCTTAGAAATTTATTTTTGTGAGACAATTAGAATGAAAATTGTGATCATAACTTTTAATATAACAATATTTTATAGCACTATTGGAAAGAAATATCTAAATAGGATAAGATTCGAAAGAAAAATTAAGGTCTTGTTCACTTTGCGGATTCGAATTTTCAATTCAAGCTGAAATGTGACATTTTCTGAGAGCTTTTCACTGTAGTAGAAAAAGTTAGATGTGACATTTTCTGAGAGCCTTTTACTGTAAAAATCTAAAACTGAAAATTCAAATCGGTGAAATGAACGAGGCTTAGAGTAAATGAAAGGAAAAAAACAAAAATTGAAAAAGAAGAGCAAGAACAAAAAGAATATAAAATTTTGGGGAAGAAAAGAAAAAGGAAAAAGAGAACATAGGGAGCTAAACAAAAGTCAAAACAAGAAACAAAAAAAGGAATAAAAGAGTCATGAGGACTCTTTTATATATTTAGGATAATAATTGTCGAGAAGGCTGTGAAAAAAATAAATAGGAGCATATTTTTAGAAATTTATTTTAGTAGGATAATTAAAAAAAATTCATGAGAATAACTTTTAATGTATTGATATTTTAGAGCACTACCAGAAACAAATATTTAAGTAGATTAATATTTGAAAAAGAAATTCAATTGGGATAAATGAAAGGAAAAAAAAGGGGAAAGTAGCCAAAGAAAAAACCCATCAAAAGCGAGAAAAAAAAAAGAAAAAGAAAAAAGAGTCAAAACGTTCGTTTTGGACGACCAAAATGCACAGTGTCTACATATTGATTCTTTTATTATATAGCGAAAAGTTGTGAAATTGCAAATTTGGACTTTGATACTTTTTTTTTTAAAACGAAAGTAACAAAAACTATGTTAACCTAAACAAACGGTGGTTAGATAATTAGATCTGAAATGATAAAACTTTGAATTGAAATAAACTACATGAAGAAAATTTCTTAAATGTCCCTTATATTATTTTGAAATTTCTCATTTTCCCTCTTATTATAGATTTATAGACGATAGATTATAGAAATATATGTATAATTAAAAGTAGCATAAAAGATCCTTGACCAATAAAATTTTATTAAGAAATTAAACTATCCTTATTAATACGTATTTTATTTTAAACAACATTTTACTAAAAATTAAACAGCATAACTTCTAAAACTTTAAAAATTCACTAAAATTAAATAAATTGTTCAAAAAGACTAAAAGTCTGAATATTTTAAAAATAATTTTTTATTTAATTTTTTGTTTATTATGCTGGTGTCCTAAAAGCATGAGATGTAATAGAATATTTATTATTAATTTAATAAAATAGTTTATTCATTATTTTATGCGCATATATTATTAATATTTTATGAATATCACTGAAAATTCTATGATTATTTATATGACCTTAAATATTGTATATAAATGTTATATGCGAGATGATAATATTTAAAGATAATAATCAAAATGATGTTCGTAATGAATTTAATTAAGAAACAGTTATACAAATTTATTGATTCTGTACTCTGATGAATTTACTGTTTTCGTCCCATTTACGTTAAGTCGCTCGAGATTGAGAGCAAGATATAGATGCTGTTAATTTAGCTTATAGTTTAAATGACAATTCAAAACTTCTTGTCACAATGTTCTCTCAAAATGTTCAAATTTTATATTTAAACCTATAGACGAAACATGCCAATAGTTCGCAGGATTTTGGGGTTCTAATTCCCTAAGACCATAAGAGACTCCCATTTCGCGATCTCCATGTTTCAATGAATCCCGCACGAGCTCAGAAAGGTTGGGCCACCAATTGCAACAGGTTTATGCATGTTATTTACAAAGTACTTAGCTTTTTGTTTTTTGTTTTGTTAATGGTGGTAGGCAGTGCGAAGGAAGTCGGAAGCTTTTATAAAACATCACACGAGCTACATGTAAAAGATAAATAAATCATCAAAAGAAGAAATGAGAATAAATTGTTTATTACATTATTAATCAGCATAGAATATAGCAATTTCCATCGCAATTTTGTTGTTAACTACACCCTGCCATTATCATAACATTTTCATTTCATATCTTCATAATTCAATCTATACATTCTTTCATTCTCAACTCTCAAGCATTCCCTTAAAACAAAGATGACCCTTTCTTGTATATACAACAATACATAACGCCTCATAAAAGAGATGTTGGCATCTTCTCAGGTAGAGCTTAATTTGTGTTAGTAAACATTCTAATGTTAATCTCCTTGAGTTCTTGTTAACATGAGAATGCATCATTTCATGAAGTTTGGTTGTGTGTAATATATGGGCCACCATAGAGCTCTTTAGCACAAAATTTACAACAAAGAGGATAATCAAATCAAGGGTCAACTTTCACATGGCTAGGCCGGTAGAGACCCTGCAAATGCAGCAGACGAGAAGACATATCATAACCAAAAATAAAAGAAAAAAAAGATCTCATAGAAATATCAGACAAAATTCTTACAAGGAGCCAAAAAAAAAAAAAAAAAACCAACTATACCATCGACATAGTGGTTATTATTAGGAGAATTTCTGGTTTCAAACCTCATTTAGGCGACATTGTTAACCTCATCTGCCCACACATTTGGTAGCTGCAGTCAAAAGTATCCTATGTAAGGTTATTTGCAGAAAACAAGACAATGCAAATAGAAACAAGTGCTACTCAATGGAAAACTTTTTTTGTCCCAATACCCATGTGCACCTCACAAGTGGGCCTACTTTTGTGTCTGAAATAGGAGTGCTCCTACTTAATATATAAGATGCCATTCTAATTGTTTATGAACACCAATGTTGTACAAAATTTTAAACTTAATGCCAATGTCTCACAAACCTTCTGAAAAATGCTAATCTAAACCTATTTTTGCATTGAAAGTTCAAACTGTAACTAAAAGGTACCTGAGTAGATTCCTTTATTCCTCCGGGCAAAGGTGTCAAGTGAGAACTAATTGTTTGCCGAGGTATGTCTGAACAGAAGAGCACCCCATTTGGGAAGGCCTGCCTGAATAAGCTGCCGTTGCTGCGTGCATTGTAGTTGAGGATAATCCACAGGCATTTCTGGAGAAAATAGTAGAAAAGATGAAGAACCGGTCCGGGACTGAAGCCTCTGTAAAGAAACGTAGTGTAAAGGGAAACTAGAGAGGGAAATCTTGATCCACTAGTTGGTTGCTGACACGCGCGGATTATAGCATAGAAACTTGTATCTTTTGCAAGGAGCCCTTCAAGGTTAAAATCTAGACGTGGCTTTACTGTTTCAAGCTTCATCAATAAAAGCTGTAACAACAAAAGTTGGATTATAAGTATCAGATACAATTTTTAACAGATCATGAGCACAAAACTTCCAAGCATAAATGCGAATCGCCCAGAAATCCAACAACTTATCTGAGGCTTTACATTGTAATATTAGCTAAATATTTATCCACTTTTATATCTGTGCATATAGCAAGGTCTAAAAGAAACCATTGAACGTTATAATGAATGACCATCCAAATGTATATCTATATAGATACATATATTGCCATGATACACAAATTTTTGATGCTAGAGTTTAGCCCAGCAAGATTTTTTGAAATGTCAACATATGAGAGAAGGCATGACAGTTCTTATATGAAACATAGTGGGAAAACAAATTCTTAGAAGAAATGCAGAAATGGAAATCCCATACCTCAACCTGACGTTGCGGTGATTGTATATAGCTAATGATTTGAACCAACATCATTGCCTTACCACTTACCAGTGACCTGCAAACATCATATTCAATGCTACCAAAAATTTTGACAAGTCATAAGAGTGCTAATACTAATGGTTATTTTAAAAAAAAAAAAAAAAAAAAAAATCACCTTGCTGCATCCAGGTACGAGGTCCTGAAGAAACTTCCTCCTCTCGCTGATCTTTTCCGGTTTACCTATAGCCAAGAATCAATTAGCTCTATTCCAGACTTCCACATGTGTATTTAAGAGTTTTCATGAATTCAACTAAAACCAACTTCACGCTTAAAATCTCTCTCTCTGCAAGACTATGGCTATTTGCCGCCTACTCGCCTGGCCTCTTCGAGATCTGGCCTGAATGTATTCTTCTTTTGTAGGTTCTGAAGCTTGAAACCCTTGTTTTCCACGTTTTCCACTAGTCTTGTTGGTAGTTGCACTTTCTGATCTCCTTTCTGTTGAGGTTCAGTATTATTTCTTTGTTGATTCACCATGTTGTTGTGAAGCTCCTTTGGCTCGATCAAGATCAGAATCCTTTCGCTAACATTCGGAAAAGGCAATGCCTATTTTACACATTTAAGGAGGGTTTCAAAACCATGGTTTACCGCGGCATTTCTTTTCCTTTTCTTCAACAGCCTCCAACATTGACCACCCCGAGTTGCTCCTAGTAGATCAAACAGTATCTAAACAGAATTAGAATAACAAAAGGGCGGGGTAATAAAAGAAACATTCAATTAAAATGAAAAAAAAAAAAAAAGCGCAAGTTTTTCTAATGTTTGAAACTTAGAATAGAAGGAAAATTGGTCTCACAGACATTCTATCAAAAGCATAATCCACGTGTATGTACCGAAAAGGAACAACAACAAGGATCACAGGAATTAAACAGCTAACATTTCCAAAGCCAAAAAACACAACTTTTGAAGTACCAACTACTCACTTACTTGCACAAAGAAAACTCTCCTAAGACAAAGAAACTAAAAAAGACAGTTCAAAGAAGCAGTCAATTATAACAAACAAAACAATTATTGATTTTCAGATTAAAAAAAATAATTATTGATTTCAGCAAAATAAATACCCATTTCAGATGAAGAACCAATTAAAAGTAGGCAAGAGAGATAAAAGGATACCCATTTCAGATTCTGTGCTACTTTTGGTAGTCTGCCCTCCGTTCAAGCTGCTTCTTTTTTTTTTTCAACTCAGACAAAAAAAAAAAAAAAACTTTAATTCAACTTCACCCTTTCCTTTTTTTTTTGGCTCGGGAAAACTGCGTTCCTGTAAATATTACAACACTGTCGCATCCCATATAAAGAGAGAGAAGTGGTTACATGTAAAGCAAGGATTTTTCAGTTTTCACCAATGTAGACAGAAAAACTGGTTTTTTTTTTTTTTTTTTTTAGTACTGGCAATGCCAACTTTGAGCTTAAGGCTTTATTTACTTATTTATTTTTGGTATGCTGCGGGATAATTTCAATGTGACATCTGTATTACAATGAAATTGCCTTTTAATACACTGTTTCTTTAATAGTTTTAAATTAGTAGCTTTATATAGTATTGATTTTTAACACAAGCTGGATTTTTAACCCGAACTTCTCTAAAGAGGAATTTCATAGCATACAATTGCCGCATCATGCCCAAAAATGTAATAAGCAAATGTGGAAGCTTGCTGTATGGAATGAATCAGTAGTCTTTTTCATCTCCACCGGAAACTTGTACCATTCAACATCTTTTGACATGTGGGTGATTGTTGAGAACTTTGGTGGCGTTCAGGGTTTTACATATTGGACCAAACATCTTACAATAGGGCCATTAGTATAATTGTTTTTTTTTTTTTTCCATTAGTTTTTTTTTCCCCCTTCATCAACCGCTGCCCTTATAATTGTTTTTTTCCTATTGCGCGCATTCTTTTATTTTTTATTTTATTTTTCCTTTCAGTTTATGAGTTTACAATTTTTTTTTTATGGGTTACATCTTTTTTATTTCTTTTATTTTGGGGATTCTTTTTAATTTTTGTTTTTGTTAAACTATAAATTACTAATTATTAAAAAAATCTAGATAAATGCGTAATTTTTGAAGAAAAAACTTCCACACCCAAATCTTTAAAATCTGTAACGTGTTTGAAAGTATTTAAAAGTTGTTTGTTTAATTCGTTAATTTAAAATTTTAATTTAAATTAAAATACGAGTTTACGTGAAAATTTTTTATTATAATAAAAAAATTAAATATAATTATTTTTAAAATTTTTTTATTATAATAAATTTTAAATTTTAAATTTAAATTAGTGAAATGACAGTCATCTTCTTACGGAAACCCTAGATTCCGCCCCCCACCACCACGGAGATCTCTGTCGCCGCTGTCGTCTGTGGTCTCTTCTCGGTACAGTTCTATCGGGGCGATCTTTTTGTCCTGTTTCCAGTCGGCTTTCTCGACTAGCCACTGCGGAGTTTAAAAGCAGCCATATTTACTTATTTATTAATTTATTGCTCTTCTTACCGATATCTGCCAAATCCTAACTAGTAAGCGCTTAAACCTTGATGAGTTATATGTTTTCTGTTTTGGCTTCTTTTTTCCCTCTATGTTTGACCTTAAACATGCTTTATGTAATCTGTAGTGGAAGGATTTCTCAAAAGTTATGAACTTTGTTCTGTGTTTAAGCAAAAGTTTCTGAAAAGAACCTGCCATCAAGCATGGTAATAAAGACATTATCTACTCTTTTTTTTTTTTAAATGTCAATTTATTCAACCAACTTTTCGAAACTCGTCAAATAAGTTAGTGAATATTACTACTTCCTCCTCGATAATTGAAAAACTACATGGAATAATTTATTTTTTCCTGTAATATGCTATTCAATCATAGGCTATCAACCAGTTAATCATTTATTGTTCTTCATGATTTACGACTTATTACATTGAGATTACAGAGAAGATAGGTTAGTTAGGGAAGTGGAATTCGAACCACGTATATGCAATCTAATATGGGATTAATCCCCATTCATTGTGAATTAAAGATAAAGAAATATGAAACGATGAGGATTTGGAGGTAATTTCCTGCTTTTATTGACACTGCTCTGTTTATTCAGTTCTTAATGCTTTCTTAATTATAATAAGCCAAAAGTGAATAATTTGAATGTAACTTGTTTATGATACTGGCTTTTAGCTAATACTTTTGCAATTTGCCTTCTTGGATTTTGATCTTGGATTAAATAAGAATTAATTTGAAACTGCAGATGATGAGCTTACATAATCTGCCTGAAGATGTCCTGGAGGAAATCTTCTTGAGGGTGCCTCCCAAGTCTCTGAAAAGCTGTAACGTTATTCGTCATGTGGGAAACATCCATCTTCTGTAACGTTATTCGTCATGTGGGAAAAGAAATCCTTCAGTAGTCAGGACACATATCTTTGTTTAAAATAAGCATCGTCAGTCGTTACAATCCACGACAGAGATTGCAGTAACGATGGCCACCTACCTAGTGATATTGAAGAAATCAATTTCCCACCTGTTCCAGAGACGGAGAAAGCGGATTTTCTGGCGAATTTATTAAGCTCTTCTTGTAACAGAATTATTTTCTTTTGTGATCGCCATTCTGTTGAAAACGAGGTGTTTGTCGTGTGCAATCCAGAACTTGGAGAATACAAGCTTCTACGCACACCTTGTCTTTCGCCCTTTGAGTTCTCATTTTCAGGAGCTGGATTTGGATATGATCCAAAAGCTAATGATTACAAATGTGTGAAGCTTTTTTGCTCTATGTCTCATGTTGAGGTAAATAGAGCTACGATCTATTGTTTTGGAACTGATTCTTGGAGGGAAGTTAAGATTGATTTGAAAGGTAAATGCTGTTATGTCGACAATGGGGTGTATCACAGAGGTGTTTATTATTGGTGGAATATTGTTACGCCACATAAAGATTATGGGGCTATGGTTCTTTCATTTGACTTTTCTGAAGAGGAATTTCATTGCATACAATTGCCACAACATGCCGAAAAAGTGTAAAAAAAGGCGGATTCTAGTGCCAAAGAGGCTCCCGTACTATGACAGGCTCGGGGAAAAGCTCAATCCCATATGTACGCGGCCTTACTCCTCGAAGGAGAGGCCGTTTCCGGGATTTGAACCTTGGACCCCGGGTGCAAACGCAAGCACTCCCACCACGATGCCAAGGCCCGCCTTCAACATGCCGAAAAGTGTAATTGAAAAAAATGGAAGCTTGCTTTATGGAATGAATCAGTAGTCTTTTTCATCTCCCCAGAAAACTCGTACCATTCCACGTCTTTTGAAATGTGGGTGATGGTTGAGAACTTTGGTGGCGTTGAGGGTTTTACTTATTGGACCAAGCATCTTACAATAGGGCCATTAGTATGCGTCTATTCTCCTCTAGCATTTTGGAAGGATGATGTGCTGTTAATGCAAACTAGAGATGGTCGAATTGTATCATATAACCTTCGTACCAAAACGTCTCGGGAACTTCCAACTCATGGTTCGGTGTTGCTACGGACAGTTGATGCTTTTTTATATCCAAAGAGTCTAGTTTCATTGAGGAGTGGACACATGATAAATCACTGATGAGACTCATTAGCGTAGTCTGTTGCAGCTGCATGGTTCTTGCGACTTATCTATTGAAATATGTAATTTTTTCCTAATTAAGTTATGATTTACTATAGCAGAACACGAGTTGGCTTACCACCCTGCCAAGCTCTCGGCGGTGTATTTCTGATAGTTTGTGCCTTTATATTGTGTCTAAGATTGCTACTTGTTGATGAGGTCCATTGTTAGAAAATCGACCACAATTGACAGTGATCTGTGAAAATATTCTGTATATTGCACTGTGAGATATGAAGACTTTTTTTTTTTTTAATATATATATATAAAGAAAAACTTAACTAGAAGAGTCAACAACTAACAGTCTTTTGATAGCTTTTGCTATATCAAGGTAATGATTTGAAACTTAGAACCTTCACACACCGCACAGTGCATCGAAAGCAACCAGAAAAAGATTGTCTAGCAAAAAAATAAAAATTTAAAAAAATTAAAAAATTTTAAAAGAACCGAATTAAAAGAAAAAACAATTTGTTTGACGTATCCTTATCATTTTGCTTCAATACAGCATAACTTAATTCCAAATTTGTTACCATCTCTACCTGGAAACATGTTAAAGCATTAAACAAGCTTTTATCCTTTTTTACTCTCTCTTAAACAAATTGTCTAAAGCTTTTATCTTTTAGCATTAAACAATTTATCTAAAACTTTTATCTTTGATCTCCCTCTCCTTCTCTCTCTCTCTCTCAAACAATTTGTCTAAAGTTTTTATCTCTCTCTCTCTTTCTCTCTCTCTTCTATGAGCCTTAAGGGCTTGTTCTTTTGAAATTTAACTTGAGTATAATTCTTGAATTAAATTTGAGTTATAACTTGAGTTGAACTTGTAACTTGAGTTTGTATTTAGTTGTGTACATTTGAGTTATGGTTTGAGATAAGAAGCTTTTTGAGTTTGTGTTTGAGTGAGTCAAAACTTGAATTTGTATTTAGATAGTATTTTAATAAAAACTCAATGCTGATGAAAAATTTTAATAGGGTATATGGGTCGGGTTTTATTCGTCTTTTCGTTGTCAACGTATAGAAAAAAAATCATCTCAATCAGAATTAAAACGAAAAAGTTATATTATTTTTAAGAATAGAAAAAATATTGTTCATTAATTTGAGTTTGAGTTTCTGAACTCGAGTTGAAGGGAAAACTTGAACTCGAGTTTTAGTCCTAAACTCGAGTTTGAACTCGAGTTTAAACTTAAAAGAACATGAACTCGAATAAAGTTGTAACTCGAGTTGCATTTTTTTGAGTTTTTCACACAAAAGAACAAGCCTTAAATTTGTATCTTTAAGTGCGTTTGGTTGGGTGGAAAGAAAATGAATAGAATAGAATGAAATTCAAATATGATGTTTGGTTGGGTGGAAAGAAAATGATTAGAATAGAATGAAATTCAAATATGATTTTTGGTTGGATTTATAAAAAAATGAATGGTCATTTATCTATTTTAAGTGAATCATTATTCCTTCCTCACATGTGAGGAATAACCATTCCGAACTATTTTCTTCTTTTCTTTCGTAATTATCCTTGAATATTATAATATAATTACAACATATTATATAATAGTTAATTATATTTTATAATTGTAATATAATATAATATATAATAAAAATATTATGATATAATATAATATAATTTATAATATAGTTATAAATTATTATATACTTATTTAATATTTTATAATAATATATTATAATGTAATTATATCTTATAATATAATATATAATAATATTACAATATAATATATATAATATAATATAATTGTAATATTGTAACAAATAATATCATAATTATATTAATAATTCAAATATTATTATTTTATTATATAATATTATATGATATTAATATAATTATAGTATATTATATTAGTAATAATATAATAATTAATATAATTAAATATTAATATAATTTTATAATTCTAATATTATTATCAATTATAGTTTATTAAACACTTTATGACTACATGATGTATTAATTATAATAAATTTATTTAATGTAATATAATATTAATTATATATTATATTATAATATAATATAATATAGTTGTAATTTTTAATTATCTTATAACTGAAATATTATTGTTTCTTATATAATATTATGGTATGTTTTATGATAATATAATTATATTAACTATTTTGATAATATTATTATATTCCATATCATAATTATATAATATAATAATAATTATATCGTATTATATTAAATATATAATATATTATATTGTAATTATAACATAGTTGTATATTATATTATAGTTGTATATTAAATGAAGAGTAAATTATAAGGGAGAAAAAGGAAAGAAAAGAGAGTGAAAGTTTTAAAAATAAAACCAGCTTTACAAATCATTAGCAGCAGAACAAATTTTCTTTCTCATCACAAATTCAAAAGTTTCTCCTGCCAAAACATCCTCAACTTCCTTTTTATGCAAACCAAATATAAAAACTAAGTGAAAACTAACCTGCCACATTTGCAACTTTCACGTTCCATTTAAATGAAGAGTAATTATAGGGGAGAAAAAGGAAAGAAAAGAGAGTGAAAGTTTTAAATATAAAACCAGCTTTATAAATCATTAGAAGCAGAACAAATTTTCTTTCTCATCACAAATTCGAGTCTCTCCTGCTAAAACATCCTCAACTTCCTTTTTATGCATGTCGTCCCTTTTTATGGGATCTATCCTCCAGACTATTGTATGTGTTATTTCACTTCGCAAGCTGGAGCAGTGACAAAATTGTTTGCTTAAAATTTCTAATTTCGATCGATATTTAATCACTCATTAATTCCAAGGATCATTCTCTGTCCTGACTTCAGAAGGCTCGACCACTTCTGTCTCCACGGCTTCACTGGAACTTGCACTGGCATCAGGTTCGGCTGCCTCTGCATTCTCCTCTTCCAATCTACCCCATCTTCCTCCAAGGGCCATCGCCATCATCTCGTATATCTTGTTTCCCAGCTCTGCTGGGCTGTCGGGCTGCAAGACCAAATGGCAAATTATGAATGATACATATTCAACATGAAATTGGGAAATATAACACAAGTGGATAAGTATTTTAATATCTTACAGAGAATCCACTCGAGATCAAGGCTGTATCATAGAGGAGATCAACGGCTCTCTTTGCATCACTGCTATCAGGGGCATTCTTGCACGCAGCCTGCAATAGAAATACCACTTGAAGTTAATAAGTTGACTTAAATTTCAAATTCACATGTCAAGTCCCTTGTGCCAAATTTATAACAAGGTTATATGTGACAATCGTTAGTCCGTCGTTATGCAGCGTTCTTAAAGTTAACTATCTCTCTCTCTCTGACATTCTTGAGTTTTGATTAAGTTGGTAATAACAAAGCTTTGTCAAAAACTAATAAGTGCAGAACTTAATAGCTCACATTCAAGTCTTTAATGATGGGATGGTCTGGATTTATTTCCAGTATTCTCCTCCCCCTCATGAACTCCAAACTAGAAGTATCTCCAAGAGCCTGTGCTTTCATCAATCTGCAGAAGAGATTAGATAAACATTTTGATCAGAAGCCTAAATAACTAAAAATATACGAGCTTAAATCCACAACACTGTCCACGACTAACCTTTCCATATTGGCAGACCAACCAAACTTGCCAGAAACAAGCACACACGGAGACGAGCTCAGACGCTTTGAGATTTGGACTTTAGCCACCTTGTCACCAAGTTGCTGCTTTACCCAATCACAAAGAAGATTGTATTCCTGTTTGGTTTCCCTTTCTTTTACTTCATCCTCATCACCTAACAATTTTAAAAATTTTCTTGAGAAGCATGTATATAGAAGCAACAGGAAGGGAAAGCCACTGTTTCACATGTTTCAGAAATGTGTATATAGAAAAACGGCACCAACCAAGCTCTAGATCTTCCTTGCTAATGTCAACAAACTTCTTTTCTTTGTAGGTTTGCAGGTTTTGGATGGCAACTTCATCAATGGGCTCAATCAAATACAACACCTAAGTGAAAAGAATTGCATCAATTAACCAGGGTAGCAAAGCTCACATAAAATCAGCAGTCTCGTTTAATAATCTCATCAAAAACAGTAATAAAAAAGTGTAATGAATTTTTCTTATTGTTAGTATAATTCAATATGGTGTTTAGAAGAGGAGAGAAACTGAAACTACTCTAGTGATGGTTTAGTCTTGCAAAACACATACCTCAATATTTTTCTGAACCAACTTCTCCAGGAATGGAGCAGACTTTGCACTTTTCAGGCTGTCCGTTGCCAAATAATAAATTGCCTTCTGGTTCTCAGCCATATTTTCAACATAGTCATCTAAGCTTGTCAGCTCCTCCTCATTCTTTGAAGAGTAAAACCGCAATAGTGGCGTAATGCGTTTGTGGTTTCCAGTATCCTCAATGCATCCTAACTTTAAAAATCTGCCAAAGTTCTCCCAGAATTTCTTGTAGTCCTGTAACCAAGTTCAATTATTCAGCATATCTTCAAGTTAATAACTAACCGTCACGAAGACGAAAACCATAAAAACAATTTTATTGCCATCCCTGACCTCTTTACTCTCGCTTTCAGAGATCTCTTGGATCATGTCAAATGTCTTTCTCACGAGTCTCTTCCTCATTATTCTTACCTAAAGATTGGGGGGAAAAATGGACGAGAAAGTAAATATGAAATATTGAAAACACATACACCTCTAAGAAAATAACAAAAGATTAAAAAATCCATAGCAAAATCCTAAACAACAGAAATGCTATCAAATTCCTGATAAAACAGGAGATTCTCAGAAATTTGTAAAAATAAGGAAGTCTTACAATTCGACTTTCTTGAAGAATCTCTCTAGAAACATTAAGAGGAAGATCATCAGAGTCCACCACACCCTTGACAAAGCTCAGATACCGAGGGAACTGCAAAAGGAATCTCAAATTTAATATTTGTGAGGATTTGTACAAGTAGAAAAAGCAGGCACCAAACAACATAATAAATTACATTAGACTTGACAGCTCAATTTGTCATATAAGAACTTCAATTCTTAGTCAAAAGCTTTATTTCTCAATAGAAGAAAACAATTGAATAACAAAATTGGCTGTAATCTGAATTAAAACATCGACAATGTATTCAAGTATTTTGCTCCCCAAAAGGTTGTGAGGGAGAGAATCTTATTTTTGAAACAAACTTGCACCATGTTTGGTGAACAATATGAAATGTGTTTGTAACCATCAAAATTCCTTGCTAAAAGTTGGCAGACATTAAGCAGAGAGGGGTCATTTTCCTATCCAAATTCATAGATATAATATCCCATTAGGAGTCTAGAAATGAAGAATGCGCAACACCACAGAAACCATTCCAAACCTACATAAGGTAAAAGCAAGGATTAGTGTGAAAAAACTTACCAGCTCACCATCGAAATCATCTGAGATAAAGACGCGCTTAACATACAAACGAATATTTTTCGTCTTTGGGTTGATAACATCCTCATTGTTGAGAGGACCCATTCCAGGAATATAAAGAACACTCCTAAATTCCACTTCACCCTGTGGTTTTCAAAGTAAAGTTAAAACTCTAAACCAGATTATATCATGCACAATATAATACCATAACCATAAAGTACCTCAGTTGTGAAATGAGTGTATCCAAGAGGGTCTAAGAAGTCATTGAACGTTTTCTTGTAGAACTCATAGTATTCTTCCCTTTGAACTTCCTTCGGACTCCGCATCTGCAACAGAACAAGGGAAAACAAGAAAAGGTTTACTTACCCAACAGAAACAGGGAAAACAAGAAAAGGTTTACATTTTCTTGTAGAACTCGTAGTATTCTTCTTTTTGTCACGGCAGAAGCAAACAACCGATATACAAACAGAAACCATTTGACTGTTTTGTCGCTTGGACATTAAGATATCATTTGATGATTTGTATCATATATCAGGAGCCCAGAGCACAGGAAACAAACTTACCCATATTGGCTTTGTTTCATTGGTTAATTCCCAGTCCCAATACTTCTCAGTTTTTTTTGTTTTCTTCGTTTTCTTCTCACCCTGTAACCAGTTTAATAAACCACTTCAATGTCCAAAAAATAATAAAATAAATGCAAACTCCACAATCCAGAATCCCATAGAAATTACCTCCGGCATTGCTTCTTCTCCTTCTTTCTGTTCCTCCTCCTCTTCCACCTATCATCAACTCCAATTTTGTTACTACAAACTGAAGCAAAGAGAATAGCCTTCCAACACATGGAAAGTGATTGTTACAACATAAAATGAGCTCTCACCTCAACTGTCCTTGATTTTTCCAACCATGTGTAGATGGGGAAAGATACAAACTGCGAGTAATTCTTCACCAAACTCTGAATCTTGGTTGGCTCTGAGAATTCATACTTGTCATCTGGCTGCAAGACAAAAGACGAGAAATTTTAAAAATGAATTTGACTAACCTGGGAAGTCTTTGCAAAAGTTGATTAATCAAAATTAGGATTCCATTATCAAATGTGCAGAATTGATGTGAACAAATTTACTGCTCCATAACAAATGAACGTGAATTATGTTTCACTTGAACCAAGAGAGTAGAAATGGCTGGATAAACCTTTTAAAACTATGGAATGCGGGTAAACACATATAGTTATATTTATGGAAAGCGGGTAAAGAATATAGTTAAGAGATCAAATCAAGCTACAGTAAATTTCCTGTGATAAAGTTAATAAAGATGTGTAATACCCTTAAATAAAGTGTAATTTGTGTTCCACGAGGTAACATTTTTTCAGGATCAGTTTCTTCCTTGATCACATATGAGCTGCTGTCAGATACTGCTTCCCAAATGTATTGCTTATCCGACCTCGGGCTCTTTGTGGAGACAACCACCTAAATGTACACGCATGATTAGAAACTCCAAGAAATCTATTTGCGTCATATGAGCAACTAAGAGTATGAAGTTCCAATAAAGCACTTTTCAAATGTTAAAACACACCGCACCTTCTCAGCAACAAGGAAAGCCGAATAGAAACCAACACCAAATTGACCAATCAAACTGTTGTCTGCACCAAGATCCTTATTTTCCTGTCAAGAATCAGGATTCACAGAGTAAGCTTCAAGAGTTAAAAGAACTAAAACTCATTCAGGTAGAAACAAAACAATACATTTTACATGTATTAACGGGGAAAAGTTATACCTTCAAAGCTTTTAAGAATTTTGAAGTACCACTCTGAGCAATAGTTCCGAGACAATCAATAAGTTCTTCCTTGGTCATTCCTATACCAGTATCCCTGCAAAACAGAATATCAGAGAATACCATTTCAAAAACACACTCCCATCTATCTTGGAAAGAAGTTAACTTTAAACTCATCATACGTGATAGTGATAGTTCCGTTGTCAGGATCAGACTTGATTCGGATCTCTAGCTGACCAGCATCTCCAAGCAGAGACGGCTCCGTCACGCTTAAAAATCTCAGCTTGTCTAAGGCATCACTTGCATTACTGAAAAAGAGAAAATAAACAAATTCATCACACAAATAGAAATGAAACACAAATGCATATATATAGTATGACTAATGACTTGTAAACACCATATCCCAGAGATTAGAAACACCAAGTTGAATACCAGAAATGAACTAATATGAAATTTTTTTTTAAAAAAAAGGTATTTAAATTAATTTTAGACATGATATGAAAAGTTACCTGACAAGCTCTCGAAGGAAAACCTCCTTGTGGCTGTACAGACTGTGAACTATCAAGTCCATAAGTCGACTGACCTACAAAACAAAACACACAAAATTTCACGATTTCATCAAACATTAGACTTTATTCACAAATCCCAAAAACTTCCCACTATGTTTCTTTTTTTTTTTTTTGGGCTTCTATTCAAATTCAACATTATTGAGAATTGACCTATCAGAACTTCTCCCAAAACACAAAGTTCTAAACTTGTTCCAAATTTCAACATTTCTTCAATCAAAAACTAATTAAAACCCCAAAATTGAAGGAGACCCACCTCGGCTTGGTACTCGAATTTCTCGCCGGAGGCGTCGGCGGCCTCTTTCTCAGCGACGGTGGCCTCGCAACGGACGGCAAAATTGCCGTTTCTCCTCTGGAGCTTCCAGTTCAATCCACTGCAAGAAAGTCCCTTTCTTCTGAGGCCATTTGGCGGGACGAAAGCACTTCTCAAGCTGAAGATATTGGGGCTTCTTCTGGCTGTGAAAGGAGAGGATGAGGGGAGTGAAGCCAGAGATGCCGTGGCCAAGCTTCTGCTCAAAACCGGAGCCATGGAGAGAGAGGGAGAGAGAGAGAGAGAGACGCAGGAGCAGATAGAAACGATATCCCTATCTATGTTTTGGGTGCGTTTTGAATGTGTAGAACTCAAAAACCCTTGCGAGGGGTTTAAGGGAGACGCTTTCTTCAAGTTGGAGAGAGAGAAAGCAGAGGAGAGTTCTAGAAAAAAACAGAACAATGAGAGGCTTCGTTAGGAGGCATTCGTGTGGGAGTTTTGAGAGGACTAGATTCTGCCATCTCAGCAACCGCAATATCCGCTTAATTTTTCTTGTCTCTTTCCTCTTTATTTTCTAGTTTCTTTTTCACTTAAGACCAGTTTTGACATTATAATGTTGGACACTGAAGGGCCTCTTTTTTTTAGTAATTTGAGTGTAATTTTTAAGTTAAATTTGAATTATAATTTAAGTTAAAATTATAACTTGAATAAAGTTAAATTAAGTTAAAACTTAAAAAAATATGAACTTGAATAAAGTTGGAATTCGAGTTATTTTTTTTTTAGTTTTTTTAGACAAAAGAACAGGCCCGAATTTGCGTTAAAATTTACAAACTCAAAAAATTAAGTCGTAAAAGTTATAGGCCTCGTTCACTTTGCGAATTCAAGTTTTTAATTTGAGCTGAGATGTGATATTTTTGAGAGCTTTTTACTGTAGCAGAAAAAGTTAGATGTGACATTTTCTAAGAGTTTTTTACTGTAGAAACTTAAAACTGAAAACTCAGATCGATAAAATGAACGAAGCCATAATAATTTGTGAAATTTAAATTTTGTGATAATTTATATTAAAATTTATAAACTCAAACTATTTATAGTAAATTTTAAAATTTCATAAATTATCGTTTAAATTTATAATTTTATAAATTTTAATGTAAAATTTCACAATTTATTATATCTCTCGATGGACTGCTAGGAAAAAGTGCGCAACATAAAAGGTTGAAAATGTTGTTGAAAATATTTGTTGTTGTTGTGCTCTTAGAAGTTACCATCACTAGAAGTATGTAATTGTTAGTAAATTTTTAACGAGATTGTGATTACTGAAAGTAAAAATTTAAGTGTTTAGTAAATAATGTATAAAATTATATATAAATTTTTATAATAAAATACTAAATAATTTTAATTTGTTAATTAAAACATTTCTAAAAAAATTACTAAATTTCTTATTTATTGTTGTCATTTTAAATTTTTTTAATAATTATAAAGATATTTGAGTAAAGTTTAACATTGTATATTACTAAAGATTTTCAATTTTTGAACAAATATTTACAAATATATATTTTTATATTTTGACAAAATAAAATGGGTATATAGAGAATTAAGTTTTATTTATCTTAATAAATTTATATATTAACAGCAAAAGCAGCTGTGTAAAAATAATCATTGATCTAATTCTCAAATTATGTTGTTTGACAATAGTTTTAGAAGTTGTTAAACAAAAATAAGATTTATCAAACACATTGACTTCTGTAATTTTAAAAAAAAAGGCTAAAAGTAACTTCTAAAAACAATGTCAAATGAGCTTTTAGTATTAACAAAAATATTATTATTAGTAATAGTGCCTTTAAAATGAAAGTTTTCAAATGATTTTTTTTAGGGAGTTGCCAAATAAATTTAGAACGGTTTTTTGTGTTCGTTAGCCAAAAAAAAAAAAAAAAAAACTGTTTTTTTGAAAAATATTCCAAGAATTTGTGTAAAAGTTAAATTACTTTTTTTGTCTATCTATTACCAAAAATAAAATAGTACTTCAAATTTTTGCATTTGTATTCACTACTTTATGTTGTATTAATTCTTCTTCAATTGAAGAGCTACATGCACAAAGCAAGGCCAAGATGAGATATGTGAAGACGCTATTATCAAAATTGCATGAGTGAAAGCCTATAATTTGGCATTAGAAGTGCTTAAGAGCCCGTTTAGTTCGCTGATTCGAGTTTTTAATTCGAGTTGAGATGTAACTTTTTGTGAGAGTTTTTTACTGTAATAAAAAAATTAGATGTAATTATTTTTAAGAGCTTTTTACTGTAATAAAACTCGAATTCTAAACACGAATCGGTGAAATGAACAAGAATGTCCATTTCCATTGGTTAAAGGATCAAGCAATAGCAGTAATTTAAGGAGTTTTATTTGTTTTTTCCTCCTTTTGAATGAACAAAGATAGGTGATTATAAGCAGTGTTTCTTTCCTAGAATAAAATTAGGTTTAAATTTTAGCCAAAGGGACTACCTTTTGCACCACCACTTGGGCAAATTTATTTTCCAAAACAAAATCTTCTCTCCTTAAACAAAAACAAGCCATCTACCAAAAGATTGAGAAAGATGTTACGTAAGTCGAATGAGGACTTCATGCATATTTGTCTCTTTTGACGTGGATTTAGTAATGTAACATTTTTGTTAAGTTGTTATCAACCTATGCAGAAAACTAAAACTCCCTGCTCAGTGGTCGGTACGTGAATGTGTGTTGTGTCCAGCAAGGATTTAAATCATGATTGTTTCGATCGTTTCTTGAATAAAATGGAAACCATTGGCCCAACACCGAATCAAAAAAACAAAGAACTAAAAATCGAGTACAAGTATCCTGAATTGAGAGAGATGCACGGTTGCCATGTTTATTACTTTTGTTATTCATAATTCCACATCAGCCCAGCAAAAGAAATCAAAGAGAAAGGACGACAAGCAGGTGGCAAGCTACATGGTCCTGTGTAACATGGGGGCAAAAAAAAAAAAAAAAAAAGTCACTGCCAACAGCTCAATATCCCAACTAATCAATCGAACACAGAATCCGAAAATAATTTACAACCCCAAGTATCAAGAACTTGGCCTTAATTTTCAACCTCATGCCTCTGAAGCTGCCTGCCTCAAACAATCAACGTTACACAATCCGACCGATCTCACCATGTCTCCTAAGCTGCCATCATCAATTTGCAACAGTAAATGTCATGTCTTTCTCTAGCTCAAGTGTAAACTGTAGCTGTGTGTTTGGTAGGGTGGAAAAGAGAGAGCAAAGAAAATAGAGGAAGGATTTTGAAGAGGGAAAATGTTTGGTCAGAGGATTCAAACCATGATTTGAATCATGGTTCATGATTTGAATCATGGTTCATGATTTGCTACAGTGTTTTCTCTCACAAAAAATACACATAAATCGAAAATGATTCTAATCACATGATTCTAATCCATGAACCAAACGTCTCTGAAATTTTAAGTTGTTTGGTAGAGAGGAAATGAAGAAGAAAGAAAAATGAAAATCTATGGGACCCACCAACTTTTAATGCTTCTAACTTTGGGAATAAAAAAGAGGGAAAAAATTTGACAAATAAATGAGGTGTAAAGTAAGAATTTTATGGTGCGTTTGGAAATGCTTTTTTGTTGTTTTGGAAAATGTTTCCGCATGTCTTTTGAGGCACAAAAATGAAAATGGTATGCAAACCGCATTTATTTAGCAAATGTTTTAAAAGCGAAAACGAAAACAAAAAACAATGAGAATTGTTCTTGTGAAGGAACTAGAAAACGATTTAAGGTTATTTTTTCTTTTCCGTTTTTATTTTTTAGTATTTATCAATAATGTTATCTTAAAAAATTATTATTAATTACTAATTATGTAACATATTAATTAATAATTAATAAATAGATATGACTAATAACTAATAAATAGAAAGAAATTACTTAATTATCAATTAAATATTAATTTATTATTATTAAATTTGTAATTTATTAATAAAGATAATAAATAATAAATGGTAATTAATTCTTTAGTTAAAGATTAATTGTCAAAAATTAATTATATAATATATTAATAATAGAATAATTAATAATAGGTTATTAAATAAAAAACCAATTATTAATATATCTATTAATTAGTAAATATTTGATAAATAAAAAACAAACAATAATAAATATGAGTAATTAATAAACTAATTGTTTAATTATGTGACTAAAAGTTAATTATTTAATTAGTAAATAGAATATTAATAAATTATTTCTATACTAATTATTTTTTATTAACACGCTAATTAATTACTTATAAACTATTAAATATGAGTATGTTGGTAACATAATAATTACTCATAATTGATTATTAATTACTATATTTTATTTATTTAGCATACTAATTTATCATATATATAGTTTAATTATTAATGTATTCATTAATGATAATATCTATTATTATTAATATATTAATATTTATTTGTTAAGTGATTATTAATTACTTAATATATTAATTTAAGATTATTAATTACATGTACTAAAAAAAATTTATAAGTATAACCAAACACGATTTCACATTTTTATTATACTTAAAAGATCAACCAAACGTAATTTCAGAATCGGTTTCAGAATAATTTTTAAAACAATTTCTTTTTTACTTTTCTACTGAAAACAAAACCATTTTGAAAACATTACCAAACGGGTCTTTAACTTTTATCATTTTTCATATTTTTATTTGTATTAGAGTATTATTATAAAATGCTTTATATTTAACATTTTCTTTTAACTTTTATTTCTCTTCTACTAACAACGTGAGAAAAAACTATTTTACTTCTTTCATATATCTTAACTAAGGAAAACAGTTAAAGTTTCGATGATTAAACTAACCGGTCGAAGCTATTTCGTGCTCTCTCCGATTGATCTGTGCTGTTCCTTGCCTTTCCGGACCGATCAATGCTCCTCCTCGACTTCTCCCTCTTGTCAGTGCTGGTTCTTGATTTCTCTCTGCTGTCTGTGCTGAGCCTTGATTTTTCTCTTTGCCCGGTACTAGTCCTAGACTTTTCTCTATGATCAGTGCTAGGCCTGGACTTCTCTGTGTTGTGGTCTGCTGTCTTCAAAGGACTCTCGGGTTTATCTGTAGCCTGCTCGGTTGAGCCTTGAACGGATGGAAGTTTCTCGATGGCGGTTATGAACTTTCTGAGATGCCTTAAGTACTCCGGATAGAGTTCCAAGTTGCAGTGGTTTCCTCCTTTGAGCCACAAGGGTTCATACTTCTCTTTGCAGAGCTCCCAAAGCTGCTTGCCATGGGAAAAATCCACAACTTCATCTTCAGTGCCCTACGAAATTCGACATAGCAATGTCAAAAATGATACCTTTAACTAAACCCTCTTAGAGTTAGAACTGTGTAAATCCATCATTGTCAGTTCAGTCTCACATTCTCAACACAAATGAAAGGTTACAAAGCCGTGTTATGCAGGAAAAAAGAATGTCAAAAACATTACTTGGTGGAAGAATGCAGGGAAAAGAGTCCTCACTCACATGAATTACCAGAACCGGGCAGTTGACAAGCGGAATTTTATCGATGTTCTGCACCACAAGGAGGCCAGTAAACCTTTAAGTAAGGAACGGAATTTCATAGATAAAGCACTAGGACTTATGCTGTACGCAATAAGAGCAAAGAGAACATGTGTAAAAACCTTGTAAATGTCGAACCAAAAAGTGCGCTTGACCGGATACATGACCCGAAGACCGGAAAGGATTGGACTGTGCAGAACCACAGCCCTCAAGTGAGGCAATCTGACGGCCAATTCCAAAGCAGGTCCACTTCCAACTGACTGTCCGTACAGTATTGTGTCTTCCTCTTTCACTCCATACTTCTCCTCAAGGCATTTATATGCAGCCTCTATATCTGCATATGTGTCCTGCTCACTTGGCTAATAATTGGTAAAACAAACAAAAAAAAGGCGAAAAAAAAGAAAATCATGTTACAAACTAACAGATTATGAGAAACAATGCAAAGTGATTTCTATATCCACAAGTCAAATCTATCATATTCTTTCCTCTTTGACTTTTTCCTTTACATTTCTGAAACAATTGTAACACGTGCTCAGATTTTGGGCTTGAAAAAGTTGCGCGCACACAAAAATATTTATACCTTTCCAGTAGACTGTCCATACCCAGAATAGTCGTACCTGGACATAACAACAAACAGAACACTGTCAATTCATAGCAAAAACATCCCTTTTTTCCTCCCTCTAAAACATCAGAACTATCATTTAAAAAAAAAAAATTGAAAACCCAAGTGAAGTAATTATGACAAACCCCATAAGATTAACACCCAGATGAAGACTAAGCTCAGTGAAGATATGATACATCTGACCAAGATCAGCGGCGTTTCCATGAGAGTAAACAAGCGTGAGTGATGCAGATGGGTTTTTCACGTACATGGCCACAATCTCGTTTCCTCTCTTGGTGCTCAGTTTCATCACGTCCACGTCTTCTCTGGGATGAACATCTGATATCCTCATTTTCCTGCTTAATTCTTCCACGTACACTCTGTAAGAAGGAGGGTCTGGTGGGAAAAACGCAAATTTTGCAGCCATTGAAGATGTTGCAGACCCCATGTTTAATGATGTATAATTCACCCAAAAAAAAAAAGTCTAAGAACTTGTGAATATATTTTGCATGGTGAAATCAAAAATGGTTTTCTGGGTTCTCGATAAAATTTGTAGAGAGGGAGCGAGAGAGAGTATAGAGAATGCAAAGATATAAAGTACAGAGATTTATATTTGTGACGGAATCCTTGTCGGATTTTGTGTTATTGCAAAGAGTGATTTTCGGAATCTGGTTTTGTTAAGTAAAAGTTATATGTGGGATCTTTACGTTTTTACAATTTTCTTTGGTGAATAGTTTTGGTAAAATCTTTGGGAAGGCCAACTTAGTTTCCATTTTTATTTTCATTTTTTTTTTTTGTTTGATGTGAATATTGTGGTTTGTAATTTGTAACGTCCTCATCAAAAGGTGTACTGTAATTTGGAGTGGAAGATATGTCACAGGAGAGGACAAGAAAACGCTCCTTTAAAAAACTTGTCCAAGAATGCTCCTTTTGTAAAATTCAGAAATCCAAGATTTTCCTTTTTCCCTCTCTCCTCTTATATGTGGTTTCATATCATATTTGAATCAAATTTTACGCTCATTTGACTTTCTCACACTTGTAGTTTGAACAATGGAACATAATCATTTGCCAGGAAAAAAAAAGCAAAAATTCCGGAAAATTAATGGACATATCCATCTTATAGTATATAGCTTTTGTTGCAATATATTTATTTAAATGTTTATAGAATTTATAGAATGTGAACCCTTGGGCATTCTGACATTATTTTCATAGAGAAGATTGAAGGTCGCGCCTTAAATAAGCTAACATATGTTTGTTGGTTAGGATCCGAATTTTGTTCAACTCATTTATCTATTTTTGTGGCCAACCTTTCTTTTCGACAATGATGTTTGAGTCCCACATTTTATGGGTGAACACTTTGCAGTTTGTATGGTATATGAGAACAATAATCACTCATATTAGATGTATTGTGATCGATATTGGACGTTGTTTTCATGACTTCGATGGGCCAAAAAAAAATAAAAATTAAATTTGGGACAGCAAAGGAGAAATGTGGCTCCAAAAGTAAGTGAATGATGAATTGGTGGGGGCTGATTAGCACACAAAATAAAAAGGAAAATAAATGGGTGGGACTTAGCATGAGAAGTGAGGAAACATTCCATGATTGCATATTAGACTATTAGTACATTATCTAATTCTTTTTTGACCTTAGAATGACTTGTTTCTCTATTTTAAGCTACATTTTTTTTTCTCTATAACTATGAGCCTTCTATCACACAAAATATAAACAAAGCAGTAGTGAAATGCTTTACAGGTTGTATATATGCAATATTTTGACACCAACTTTTTCCGTCCTATGGTAGATTTTCAAATATGTATGTTCACATTGGAGTGTAGTAACAAAGACTAAACAATGTGTTACCTCCATAGAAATTTGAAGTATATATGTGAAGCGTCTCTTTGCTTATAATTATGTGTTTACAGCTATCGAAAGAGAGACATTAAAGGAAAAGAACAACTTTTTTCACCAATTTTTCTTTATGGAAATGTTTGGTTTGATCCACATTATATATTTGCAAGCTCAGCAATATTAGTTCCTTTTAAGTAATGATATAACTCTTGGACAGCGAAGCAAAATGTGGCTAATCAAATTCTGCTTCCATTTGATTAGGGAAAAATCTTCTCATTTTTGTATGATAGTAGCCAACTGGTTACTTTCTTTTATTATATTTTGTTTAAGAAGAAGAAGGGTGTTCGTGTATAATGCGTTGATGGGACCTCAATGCTCATCTTTTGAAAAACAAAAAACAAGCAAAGCGCCGATAATGGAGTAATACGGACGCATGAGCATGCTGTCAACTGTACTCAATCAAAGCAATTACAATATTGCTTTTCCAGGGCATCCTACATATTTTTGAGGATCTTTAAAAGGACCTACGTACTACATGGTATTATATATTTGTATATATATATATAT